>NC_135978.1:26854720-26980613 GCF_053455715.1 Rhinoraja longicauda | reverse complement strand
TTCCAGCCCCGACCAGCCTAATCCCACCTAGTTTCACTATCTTAATGTCACTCAGATATGGGTTTTAATCTTCAGACTTTGATGGAAGTGCACTAATGCTGTGCTAAAAATAGACTTCAATCCTTCCTTTCTCTCTCTTTTTATGGCCATCCCTCACTCTTCCTCTCTGTCTCTTTCTTTTCCCATCCCCTGTTTTCCCTCTTTATTTATCTCTTCTGTTTTATTTTGTTGCTCTTTCACTGTCCTTCACTGCAGGAGGTAAATCTGAAAACAGTTTTTTATTTTAATTTTTAATGAAAGAAAAATAACCAAGTGTACGTGACTAACTGGATTTCGTGCAGGCGTGCGTTTGGGACGTGTCGCTGTTTTGGTGGGGATACAATAAATCTCCATCAAAGCAGTGGTGAAATGAGGTTTGATATAAGCCTGTTAAAACAAAAGCGTAATAAGTCTCCCAGTAGAAATATCTGCTACGCTGTTAAAGGATTTAGTTGTGAAGTGGCCCTCCTTTGAAAACTCAAACAGCTTTATCTCAAAGCACTAAAATCATTTTTCAAACACAGCATCAGTCTGACTAGATCAGGCTGGTAACCAATTTCTTTTATTGACCCAAGTTGTCTAAATGACTTGTTAAATCACAGAAAACAAGACCTTGGCAAAGGGATTTGGGCAATGAAATATAAAGCGGAGTAAAACTGAATTGTCTAAATAATGACTTGGATCATTCTTATTGGTTAACAATCAGTCTCTCGCCTGTTCACTCGCACACATACTCAACGTTCATCCACACACACAGCACCTCACACTTACACACACACACACACACACACACACACACACACACACACACACACACACGCGCACCCTCACCCACACACACACACACACACCCTCACTCACACACACACACACACACACACACACGCACCCTCACCCACACACAGCACCTCACACTTACACACACACCCACACACAGCACCTCACACTTGCACACACACACCCTCACACACACACACAGCACCTCACACTTACACACACACACACACACCCACACACAGCACCTCACACTTGCACACACACACCCTCACACACACACAGCACCTCACACTTGCACACACACACACCCTCACACACACACACAGCACCTCACGCACGCACACACCCCCTCACACACACACACATCACCTCACACTTACACACACACACACCCTCACCCACACACACACAGCACCTCACACTTACCCACACACCCACACACACACACACACACAGCACCTCACACTTGCACACACACACACCCTCATGCACACACACAGCACCTCACACTTGCACACACACAGCACCTCATACTTGCACACACACACCCACACACACCACACACCTGCACACACACACCCCCTCACACACAGCACCTCACGCGCACACACACACCCTCACCCACACACACAGCACCTCACACTTGCACACACACACCCCATCACGCACACACACCACATGCCTGCACACATACAACACCTCACACCTGCACACACACACAAACACGCTCACACACACACACACAAACACCCTCACACACACACACAAACACCCTCACACACATACAAACACCCTCACACACACACACACCCTCACACACACACAAACACCTCACACACACAAACACCTCACACACACACACACAATCACCTTCACACACACACACACACATCCTTACACACACACACACCCTCACACACACACAAACACCTTCACACACAGACACAAAGCCCCTCACCCACACACACAGCACCTCACACTTGCACACACACACCCCCTCACACGCACACACAGCACCACATACTTGCACACACGCACCCCCTCACCCACACACACAGCACCTCACACTTGCACACATACACACACCCTCACCCACACTCGCACAGCACCTCTCACTTGCACACAAACACCCTCACACACACACAGCACCTCACACTTGCACACACACACACCCTCACGCACACACACCACACGCCTGCACACATACAACACCTCACACCTGCACACACATACAAACACCCTCACACACACACACACACACAAACACCCTCACACACATACAAACACCCTCACACACACTCACAAACACCCTCACACACACACAAACACCTCACACCTGTATACACAAACATCCTCACACCTGCATACACAAACACCCTCACACTTATACAAACCCCCTCACACGCACACACAAACACTCTAACACACACACAAACCCCCTCACACCTGTATACACACACACACCCTCACACACATACACACAACCTGACACACACACATACATCCTCACATAAACGCAAATACCCTCACACACACAAACACCCTCACACACACACGCAAACACCCTCACACACACACGCAAACACCCTCACACACACACGCAAACACCCTCACACACACACGCAAACACCCTCACACGCACACACACACACAAACACCCTCACACGCGCACACACACAAACACCCTCACACACGCACACACACACACACAAACACCCTCACACCTGCATACACAAACACCCTCACACACACACGCAAACACCCTCACACACACACACACAAACCCCCTCACACACACACACACAAACACCCTCACACACACACACAAACACCCTCACACACACACACACAAACCCCCTCACACACACACACACAAACACCCTCACACCTGCACCCACAAACACCCTCACACAGAAGCACCTTGCAGATGCACGCACACATAATCCCCTCATACACACACCTCACACATGTGCGCACAAACACCTCACACACACACACACTCATTCACATATGCTCCTCGCACACAACACCTCACACCTGCACACACAAACACCCTCACATACACATGCACCAACACCTCACATGCACACAAGTACCTTGCAGACGTATGTACACACAAACACCTCACACACACACACACACACACACACAAACGCTCATTCACACCCACTCCTCATGCACACACACTCCCCATGTGCACACACACACACAAACCACCTCACACACAAACACCCTCATACGCACACAAATATTGTTCAGAAATGGTGCGATTTACTGTAATTCCAATCCAGAATGGGAGTTTGGCATTTTTTATATTGGGGTGTCACAGGCAAGGGAGACATTTATTACCCTTGGTATGTATCTGTACTCTGTGGACGGCTCGATTATAATCATATCTTGACTTTCCACTGACTGGTTCGCATGCAACAAAAGCTTTTCACTGTACCTCAGTACACGTGACAATAAACTCAACTCAAACTCAAAATGAGAAAATGGTGAGAATCATATCCCATTGCGCAGTGGGGTCTGATTCTGGAATTTCACTGGAGGAGGAGGTACAGTGTTGTATTTCCATGTGAGGGGGTGATGCATGAACATGTAGGGGAACATGTGTACCTGTTCGCTTACCTACCCTCTGAGTTTGCGGGGGGCTCAGTCAAACCGACAGGGAGACGTTGAGCTTGAGGACAAAGGCAGAGAGCCCAAGGATTTGGAAGTAGGGGTGAATATCAGGGCACAGACAGAGGCAGATCATTAAACCCAGACTGTTGGCTACCGTATGTCTTGGGTCGATGGTGCCAACTATTTGCTGTGTCAGAGCAAACAGATTAGCATTTCCATAGTCTTAACCTTCCCAGTCTGGTGTCTCAATATGGAACAGAAGAGATAGAGACATACAGAGTGGAAACAGAACCTTCAGCCCAACTCGCCCACACTGACCAACATGCCCCATCTACACTTGTCCCACCTGTCTGCATTTGGCCCATATCCCTCTAACCCTGTCCTATCCATGTACCTGTCTAATTGTTTCTTAAACGTTGCCATAGTCCCTGCCTCAACTACTTCCTCCGGCGGTAAGTTGTAAATTTGTCCCCCGTGTGTAGGATGGTGTTAGTGTAGCTAGTGTGTAGGATGGTGTTAGTGATCATTGGTCAGTATGGACTCGGTGGGCCGAAGGGCCTTTTTCCACCCTGTATCTCTAAAGTCCAAGTCTGAAGAAGAGGGTTCCAAATTTCAATCAACTTCTGTGAGGGGATGCGTTTCCTAACTTCACTCCTGAAAGGTCTTGACCCAGCATCTACCCTCACTCCCCAGAAATACCTTTTCCCTGACCAGTGACCAGTGTTTGTTCTGCACCAAAAAGGAACATTTGCAAGTGCTGTTCTATAATGCGGTTAGTTGTTAAAATGTGCTGAATTAAGCTTGAACGAGATAGCACGTCTTAAAGAGGACATCGATGAGTCAACATCCAGTGTGTCCCATCGATCAACCGGGGAATCACTGACAGCGAGCTGTTGAGCAGGTGCAAGGGCCACAAAGTTGCTGATGAAGATAATGGGTGGAGATACAGAGACGCATTATTCCATCGCTCATGGGCATAGTGCGCTGTGGCCCATTTACACAATGTGCCAGCACAGCTCTTTTACGTTTCTCGATGCTTTGGAAGCAGAATTGGTGTCTCCACTTGGGTCACTAACTTGCCGAATCGGCCAGTGCCCATTCTGCTCCCCTTCAGGAGAACACAGACAGTTGCCCGGGATGGGACTAGGATTTACGAACATGTTGCCTAGACTCGAGGGCCTGAGCTATAGGGAGAGGTTGGGCAGGCTAGAACTTTATACCTTGGAGCGCAGGACGCTGAGGGGTGATCTTAAAGAGATGTATGAAATCTTGAAGGGAATAGTTAGGATGAATGCACTGGGCCTTTTACCCAGGTGAGGGGAAGATTTAATAGGAACCTGAGGGGCAACTTTTTCACTGAGAGGGTGGTGAGTATATTGAATGAACTGCCAGAGGAGGTAGGTAGTGTAACAGCATTTAAAAGGCATTTGAACAGGTACATGACAGGAACAGTTTAGTGGATTATGGGCCAAACATAGGAAAATGGGACTAGCTTAGATGTAGCATCTTAGTCGGCATGGATGAGTTGGGCCAAAGGGCCTGTTTCTGTGCTGTATGACTCTATGACATATTGATAATAAGTTCATAAGTGATAGGAGCAGAATTAGGCCATTTGGCCCATCAAGCCTACTCCGCCATTCAATCACGGCTGATCTATCTCTCCCTCCTAACCCCATTCTCCTGCCTTCTCCCCATAAACCTTGACAGCCGTACTAATCAAGAATCTATCTATCTCTGCCTTAAAAATATCCATTCACTTGGCCTCCACAGTCTTCTGTGGCAATGAATTCCACAGATTTACCACCCCCTGACTAAAGGCCACAGATTCACCACCCTCTGACCAGAATGTGCTGCCTTGTTAGATATGCACCGTGGGATCAGATTATGGACAGCTGGGGCTTGTTACTGTGGCTTAAAGCACATCACCTTCCCCTTTGCACAAATGAACCAGCAATCCTTTGCTCTGGTGGAGTTTTGTGCTGTCCCGTGCCACCATGAGGACTGGCCTCAGCAAGGCCAAGGGGGGCATGACCATCGGGCCAGTCAAGAGTGGCGTCAAGCAACAAGGGAAATTAAAAGTGGAAAGAGAAAAGAGGTTTGAGATAAATGTAACACGCTTCTTTTTTAAAAGAGGCCATGAAAAATTAATAACCCATTAAATGAGCGTTGAATTATTAATCCACATTATCAAACGCCTGCTTAAACGACACTGTCAACATCTGGGTCTTTCCTTTTATTTCAGTCCCATTAGGAATTGCTCCATCAAATCACACTTAACCTTTCCGGCTCTGAATCACCAAGTATCCGAAAGGGCAGTTTCCGTCCTGACCCATTGGGCCAGGCAGATGGTGAACAGTGGTTGGCGCAAGGGATACAGTCATCCATCTCGAAAACAGGCCCTTCGTCCCAACGAGTCCATGCCGACCCATATGACCCATCTAAGCTTGTCCCATTTACCCTGTGTCGCTCCGCACATGTACCTGTCCGAATGTCTTTAGGAAAATAACTGCAGATGCTGGTACAAATCGAAGGTGCCACAAAATGCTGGAGTAACTCAGCAGGTCAGGCAGCTTCTAGGAGAGAGGGAATGGGTGATGTTTCGGGTCTGAAGAAGGGTCTCGACCCGAAACGTCACCCATTCCCCTCTCCTAGATGCTGCCTGACCTGCTGAGTTTTAGATTTTTTTTTAGATTTAGAGATACAGCGCGGAAACAGGCCCTTCGGCCCACCGAGTCGGCGCCGCCCAGTGATCCCCGCACATTAACACTATCCTACACACACTAGGGACAATTTTTACATTTACCCATTCAATTAATCTACATACCTGTACGTCTTTGGAGTGTGGGAGGAAACCGAAGATCTCGGAGAAAACCCATGCAGGTCACGGGGAGAACGTACAAACTCCATACAGACGGCGACCGTAGTCAGGATCAAACCTGAGTCTCCGGCGCTGCATTCGCTGTAAGGCAGCAACTCTACCGCTGTGCCACCGTGCCGCAAGCATTTTGTGATACCTTCCAAATGTCTTTGCAATGTTGTGATCATACCTGCCTCAAACTACCTCTTCTGGCAGCTCATTCCATACACCCACCACCCTCTGCATCAAAAGGTTTTCCCTGAAGTTCGTATCAAATCTTTCCCCTCTTACCTTAAGCCTATGTCCTCTGGTTCTTGATTTCCCCACTGTGGGTGCAAGACTGTGCATTCACCCTATCAATTCCCCTCAGGGTTTTATACACTTCTATAAGATCACCCCTCATCCTCTTGTGCTGCAAGGAATATAGTCCTAGCCTGCCCAGCCTCAAGTCCCTCGAGCCTTGGTAACGTTAAACTTCAGAGATAGAGCGTGAAAACAGGCCCTCGAGCCCACAATGTCCGCGACCACCACGTACACCAGCACTATGCGACACACTCGGGACAATTTACAATCTTTACCCAAGCCAATTAACCTACAAACCTATACGTCTTTGGAATGTGGGAGGAAACCGGAGCACCCGGAGAAAACCCACGCGCTCACAGGGAGAACGTACAAACTCCGTACAGACAGCACCCGTGGTAAGGATCGAACCCAGGTCGCTGGCGCTGTGAGGCAGCAACTCTACCGCTGAGCCACTGTACCATCCCATGCATCCTCGTAAATCTCCTCTGCACTATTTCTAGCCTAATGGCATCCTTTCAGCAGCAGGTTGATCGAAACTGAAGAGCATAAGGGGTAGGCCATTTAGAACTGAGATGAGGAAAAACTTTTTCAGTCAGAGAGTTGTGAATCTGTGGAATTCTCTGCCTAAGAAGGCAGTGGAGGCCAATTCTCTGAATGCATTCAAGAGAGAGCTAGATAGAGCTCTTAAGGATAGTGGAGTCAGGGGGTATGGGGAGAAGGCAGGAACGGGGCACTGATTGAGAATGATCAGCCATGATCACATTGAATGGTGGTGCTGGCTCAAAGGGCCGAATGGCCTCCTCCTGCACCTATTGTCTATTGTCTACTCCAGGTGTACAACAAATCTTGTCCAACTGCATCATTACATCCCAGCTTTTGTATTCAGTTCCCTGACTGATGAAAGCCTGGGTGGGGGGTGGGGGGTGGGGGGTGGGGGGGAAGCCTTCACAGCCCTGCCTGTGACACCATTTTCAAGGGCCTACGTGACTGTAATGCTGCTCCCACCCTTCTTCCCACCCACCCCTTCACAGTGTTGAGCTCAGCTCATTCTCATCCAGTTGTCCCTCTGCCTCCCTCCACCAGCCAAAGGGGGAGGGGGTGGGGGGGTGGGGGTGGGCAAGGAGAGGTGCCGGGGGTAAGTGGGAGTGTGCACGTGAGAGGCCAGCAAGAGAGAGAGTATTTTGATTGTTGCTGTGAAGTGCACAGGCCAGCTGCATGTTGTTCTGTCTCGAGGTC
Source organism: Rhinoraja longicauda (assembly GCF_053455715.1). NCBI lineage: Eukaryota > Metazoa > Chordata > Chondrichthyes > Rajiformes > Arhynchobatidae > Rhinoraja > Rhinoraja longicauda. Next base: position 26,972,779 of record NC_135978.1, on the reverse strand, counting down.
TATAACTGACACCACCTTTTCCTTTTCTTTTTAATTTACTATTTTTAAAGGTTACCCAAACTTTGTTGCAACATATGGCCGCGGCTACCCAGGATTCACACCGGGCTACAGCTACCAGTTCCCAGGTATGTTGATCCTACGGTTCCCCCTCAAACGCTCACCCCCTTTCGGCTGCCCCTCCTCCCTCCCACCATCCCATCAATGTACGGATTTCCCCGGGATCCTCTGGCTGTCTGTGCTGCGCCTGGCCATTTGTAAACCAGCTTGGAACTTCTTCCTTCACTTGCCAGGTGAGGTTCTCTGCTTTGGAGGAGGCTGAGTTGACGTGCCTTGGCGCCTCAAATCCACGCCAGTATCTCAGATGACATTTTACTCTTGTTAAATAGTCTCTTTTTGACCGTCCGAAGCCGATCAACACTCGGGGGCAAGAGAGTGGTGGGGATTTCCTCTTCCCACCTCTTACAGGGAGAGATTGGCCAGGCTAGGACTTTATTCCTTGGAGCGCAGGAGGATGAGGGGTGATCTGATAGAGGTGCTCAAAATCATGAGAGGAATAGATCAAGTCTTTTGCCCAGAGTTGGGGAATCGAGAACTTGACAACTTAGGTTCATGGTGAGGGGGAAACGATTTAATAGGAACCTGAGGGGTGGCTTGTTTTTACACAAAGGGTGGTGGGTGTATGGAACAAGCTGCCAGAGGAGGTAGTTGAGGCAGGTACTATGTCAACGTTTAAGAAACATGTAGACAGGTACATTAATATTAGAGGTCTACGGCCAAACATGGGTAGGTGGGATTAGCATAAATCGGGCATCTTAGTCGGGTTGGACAAGTTGGGGCCTGTTTCTGCGCTGTATGACTCTAATATCAATCGTATCACAAAATGCTGGAGTAACTCAGCAGGTCAGGCAGCATCTAGGAGAGAGGGAATGGGTGACGTTTCAGGTCGAGACACTTCATCAGACTGAAGAAGTTCAGACTGAAGTTCAGTCTGAAGAAGGGTCTCGACCCGAAACGTCACCCATTCCCTCTCTCCTGGATGCTGCCTGACCTGCTGAGTTACTCCAGCATTTTGTGATACCTTCGATTTGTACCAGCCTCTGCAGTTATCTTCCTAAACTAATATCAACCGTAGTCATCCACAGCATGCACCCAATCATCTGCTGTGTGCCAGGCAATGTTTAGTTTAGTTGGCAAGGCTGGTACAAATTGTCTTATCACTGATTATCAGGAAGTGATGGACCTTCTAGAGCTGGGTTGTAGGTGGGGCAAAAATCAAGGACTAGGTAAAGAAGCCAATATTCCCTTTTGCAGAGATATTAGAAGAACATGACTTTGTGGAATTCATTGCCGCAGAAGGCTGTGAAGGCTAAGTCCATGGGTATTTTAAAGGAGATTGAAAGGTGCTTGATTAGTACGGGTGTCAGGTGTTATGGGGTGGAGAGGGAAAGATAGATCGGCCAGGATTGAATGGCAGAGTAGACGTCATGGGCCGAATGTCCTAATTCTGCTCCTATAACTTATGAAGAACATTATGTTCTCCTATAACCCTGATGCGTAATCCTGGGAATAGTTCCTCATTCTGCCTTGATTTAGGGCAGGTTCATTGGAAGAAACATGTTCCTTAGAATCTCAGTAGATAGTTCATTCTCCATTTGCCTCCATTGCATGAAATTCCAACAGAATAAAGTGTTTCTCATCGATTAACACTGTGCACAATTGCTGTTGGAAAATTAGGACAGTCGCCTTGCAAATGGACAATGTGCATTTGGAAAATGACTGTCCGAATATTTCCCCAATATCTGTTCCATTGACATACACCATCAAAATAGTCAGTCCACAGCCAGAGTAAAGTTCTAGGTAGTTCAGTTCAGACTGCTAATCAACAATACGCACGTATTCCAATAAGTAATGAGGAGGGTAGAGTTGCTGCCTTCCAGGGTCCGATGCCAACTCCAGGTGCTGTCTGCACATTGCTTGTACATACCTCCAGTGACCGCGTGGGTTTTCTCCGGTTACCTCCCACACTCCAAAGACCTACAGGTTTGTAGGTTAATTGGCTTCAGTAAAATTGTGAATTGTCCCTAGTGTGTAGGATAGTGTTAATGTACAGGGTGATCGCTGGTCAGTGCAGACTCGGTGGGCTGAAGGACCTGTTTCTGTGCAGTATAAAGTTTAAATACCATCTGTATGTTTCTCAACTGGCATTTTGGTTCCGTGCAGATGCCACGACTTTGAGTGACAGAAAATCACAGTTACAGACCATTTTTCAGAAAACCGAGCCTTGTCTGTAACACTGGGGTTTTGAGTTTAACAGTATAACAGTATAACAGAGCTTTATTTGTCATTCAGTACCAAGGTACCGAACGAAACTACATAGCAGTCATACAAAAAAGAACACAAGACACATGACCCCAACACAAACGTCCATCACAGTGACTCCAAACACCCCCTCACTGTGATGGAGGCAACAAAACTTCCACTCTCTTCCCCACGCCCATGGACAGACAGCTCGTCCCCGACCGACCCGCACAGTCCCCGCAAGGGGATGGAAGTCCCCGCGGCCGAGTCGCACCGGGCGCTGAAACGTCTCGCGGCCGAGCCGGGTGATGGAAGGCCCCGCGACCGAGCCTTGCGCAGCTAAGTCCCGTGGCCGAGCTGCACCGAGTGATGTTAAGTCCCACGGCCAAGCCGCACCAGCGATGAAAAGTCCCGGGGCCGAGCCGCACCAGCGATGTAAAGCCCCGCGGCCGAGCCGCACCGGGCGATGTTAAGTCCCGCGGCCGAGCCGCACCAGCGATGAAAAGTCCCGCGGCCGAGCCGCACCAGCGATGTAAAGTCCCGCGGCCAAGCCGCACCGGGCAATGAAAAGTCCCGCGGCCGAGCCGCACCGGGCACTATTAAGTCCAGCGGCCGAGCCGCACCGGGCACTATTAAGTCCAGCGGCCAAGCCGCACTGGGCGATGTAAAGTCCAGCGGCCGAGCCGCACCGGGCGATGTTAGACCCCGCGGCTGAGCCACACCCCGCGCGGTGAGGAAGAGAAAAGTCCCCCCCCCCACCCACACCACCACCCCCCACACATACACAACCAAAAAAATACAAAAACCATCCCAACACCGACACACAACAAAACAAAAAGGAAAAAAGACGAACAGACTGCTAGCGAGCGGCAGCCCACCGGGTCCGCGCCGCCCAGCGATCCCCACACACTAACACCATCCTACACCCACTCGGGACAATTTACATTTATACCAAGCCAGATAACCTACAAACCTGCACGTCTTTGGAGTGTGGGAGGAAACCGAGAATCTCGGAGAAAACCCACGCAGATCAAAGGGAGAACGTGCAAACTCCATACAGACGGGATCGAACCCGGGTCACTGGCACTGCAAACGCTGTAAGGCAGCAACTCCACCGCTGCGCCAACGTGCCGCAAAACGGGTTGCTTGCGTAGGAAGGAGGTGCTTGCACTGGAGAGGGTCCAGTGGAAACTTCCGATATTGTTCCAGATTTGACGAGAGAATGGATAGACTTTGTTTGCTTATCCTTGGAGCAAGAGAGGCGAAGAGGAGGCGATCTGGTAGAAGTATACAGAATTAGGAGAGGTGTAGATAGGGTAGACAGTAGGAAACAGTTTTTTGCCCTTGACTGTTGTGTCTAAAACTAGAGGGCATAGGTTTAGGGCAAAGGATCGGAAGTTTAGAGAGGATAGGAGGAGGAATCTCTTTTTCACCCAGAGAGTCATTGGAATCTGGAGGTCACTGACTGAAGAGTGTTGGAGACAGAGACTCATACAAACTTTAAAGTAATGACCCAGGCACTTAAATTCCCATGGGGTAAAGGCTATGGACCAAGTGCTGGTGAATGGGATTATTGTACATCAACACGTGATGGGTCAGCACATATATGGTGGGCCGAAGGGCCTATTTCTGTGCTCTACGACTCCAGGAGTCTATTCATTACTTCCAGTTATGGCTTATTCCTTTCGAAAGCTTGTGGGGATTTTCACTTCTTTATTTGCCACTCTTTCCAAAGTCGTGTTATTTATTATTTGTCTGTTCTTTTACATCTGTTTATTATGAATATTGAGAATCAGCAAACGTCGACCATTTTAACCGATCGCTAACAATGTAAATGTAAAATGCTGCAATCTCGAAATTCCAAGGGGGAAAAAAGCAGAAATAGTAAGAAATTCTTTGTGGATCAGGCAAGCATCTGGGGTGTTTAATAAGCAGCTTTACCCAAGTAGTACAAGAAGTGTACAACTTCAGGCGGCACGGTGGCGCAGCGGGTAGAGCCGATGCCTCACAGTACCAGAGACCCGGGTTCCATCCTGACCTTGAGTGCTGTTTGTGTGGAGTTTGCATGTTCTCCCTGTGACTCGGTGGGTTTCGCCCGGGTGCTCCGGTTTCCTCCCACATCCCAAAGACGTGCAGGTTTGTAGGTAAATCAGCCTCCATAATTTACCCCTAAAGTGTAGGGAGTGGATGTGACAGCAAGATAACATGGAGCCAGTGTGAACGGGCGTTCGATGGTCGGCCGGCGTGGACACGGTTACCCTTCATGTGAAGGGAGTAAATGCGACAATGAGATAGCAAGGATCTAGTGTGAACGGGCGATCGATGGTCGGAGTGGGCTCGGTGGGCGGAACGACCTGTTTCTATGCTGTATCGTTCAATCGGTCGTGTAGAATGCAGCACTGCTGTAGTGTGGAGGCCGGAAACCTGTGGCTCACTGTATGTCCAGAGTGGTGATTCAGTGGTGGCATGTTGAAGTGTAGAGTGCACACGCTAGTAGGCATCTGGTTGTCCACCCGATGTAATAAGGGAATAACGCAGGCTCAAGTGGCTTTAATGGACCATCATTGCCATCTGTGTGCTAACAGTGTGGACCCATTATGGTGCGTAAGGCCTGCGCTGGGCAGTTCATTCTATTTGCCTCTCATGATAAGCACACATTGCGGTGAATGTGAAATGTATTTCAGGCTTACACGGGGAGTCTTGTGTCAACATTTGCAAAAATCCCCAGCAGTTGCTCTCTTTCGAGAGAGAGGGAGAGAGAGGTGACGGCATTCTTGATCAGCGTCTCGACGCACTTAACGCGGAATTGGTGAGCGTGTTTCTCGCAGTGGTTTGTGGAAGCCGCACAGTGGCAGAGTTGCTGCCTTACAGCACCAGAGGCCCGGGTTCAATCGTAACTGTAGGTGCTGTCTGTACACAGTTTATACGTTCTCCCTGTGAGCGTGTGGGTTTTCTCCAGGCACTCCTGTTTCCTGCCATGCTCTAAAGACGTATAGGTTTGTACATAAATTGGCTTCAGTAAAAAGATAATAAGTTGTCTCTGGCGTGTAGGACGGGGCTAGTGTACGGGGTGAATGCTGGTCGGCATGGACTCAGTGGGCCAAAGAGCCTGTTTCTGCCCTGCATCTGTAAAACTAAACTAAAAGAGAGTTTGTAAAAGAATACAGCACTTTGTTCCATTCCCTATCAGTGTTGCGCTCAGTATCTATAGCTCCCAGTATTTGTTGGCATGGGCTCTTGTAGATTAGCGATTCAGCCCCAGGACAAAGACGTACAGGTTTGTAGGTAAATTGGCTTGGTAAAATGTAAAATGTAAAAATTGTCCCTAGTGGGTGCAGGATAGTGTTAATGTGCGGGGATCGCTGGTTGTTGCGGACCCGGTGGGCCGAAGGGCCTGTTTTCGTGCTGTATCTCTAAACTAAACTAAACTAAACTAAAAAGTCAGTCAGCTTCCACTTCCGATAGTCAAGATATTGAAAACGGGAAGCATTCCAATCTTTACGATTCCAATTCTCCGCATCCATTGGGAAAGGCTCTGTGCAAGGATTACAGAGTCATGGTAATAGACACAAAGTGTTGGAGTAACTCTACTGGTCAGGCAGCGTCTCTGGAGATCATGGGTAGGTGGCTTTTGGGGTCGGGACCCTTCTTCAGACTGATTGTTGGAGGGGGAACGAGAAGCGAGACAAAACCAGGACATATCCCCACACAATCAGGTTGAAGAAGGGTCCCAACCCGAAACGTCACCTATACATTTTCTCTAGAGATGATGCCTTACCCGCCAGGACCGTCTTAACGCATGGCCCTGATGGGCACTTGCCCGGGGCCCCACGAGCATAGGGGCCCCATGCTGATCTGTGTATGTTAAGTGACTTTAAAAATGTAGGTTCAATAAGTGCTTTTTTCGCAACATTTTCGGTCCCTAAGTGCTTCTCACAGCGATCTGTAAGTGTTTTTCGCAACAATGTAGCACCCTAAGTCCATCGCTAAGTGCTTTTCGGTAAGTGTTTTTCGCCGGCACGACAGGGGGGGGCTGGTAGGGAAAGGGGGGTGGGGGAGAGTAACGATAGGGGCCCCAGTACACTACTTTGCCCGGGGGCCCATAATGCTGTAAAAACGGCCCTGTTACCCGCTATGTTTCTCCAGCACTTTGCATCTGTCTTTGGTGTAAACCAGCATCTGCAGTTCCTTTTTTATTACAGAGTCCCAACATCTGTGTGAACAGTCTGAACCCAAAGAAAATGGGTGGAAATTAATGAGTTAACAATTCAGATTATAAAATAAACAAATTGACCTTGATAGACACAAAGTGCTGGAGTAACTCAGCGGGTCGGGCAGCATCCCTGGAGAAAAAGGATGGGTCATCTTTTGGGTCGGGATCCTTCTTCAGACTTTCAGTCAGAAGAATAAGAAAATAACTGCAGATGCTGGTACAAATCGAAGGTATTTATTCACAAAATGCTGGAGTAACTCAGCAGGTCAGGCAGCATCTCAGGAGAGAAGGAATGGGTGACGTTTCGGGTCGAGACCCTTCTTCAGTCTGAAGAAGGGTCTCGACCCGAAACGTCACCCATTCCTTCTCTCCTGAGATGCTGCCTGACCTGCTGAGTTACTCCAGCATTTTGTGAATAAATACCTTCAGTCAGAAGAATGGTCTGTACCGGAAACATCACCCATTCGTTTCTAGTCTGAAGAAGGGTCCCGACCCAAAACATCGCCCTTTCTTTTTGACCAGAGATGCTGCCTGTCCCACTGAGTCACTCCAGCTCTCTGTGTCTGTCTTCGGTGTAAACCAGCATCTGCAGTTCCTCCCTACACAAATTGAACTTGATGTCGGGTTCCTCTCTTTTGAAACGATTCCTGTATTTGGCCACAATAGGTACAGCCGCCAAGAGGGTCACAGAGATTTAACAGGAGTCTGTTCAACCCATTGTTCCCGTGATGATCAAGAAAGAGCCATCAAACTTAAACCCATTATCAAGCTGTCTGTTCATAATCTCATCGGACACGGAACTCAAACTATACGTCCGTGTAATTTTTAAATGTGACAAGCATGTCTCCCTGCAGACATGGGTTTCCAGTCACATCCCACCCTCCAGCAAAGGATCTTTTCCAGCTCTGCTGTTATCTGTGGCCTTTTAGACAATAGACAATAGGTGCAGGAGGAGGCCATTCGACCCTTGGAGCCAGCACCGCCATTCAATGTGATCATGGCTGATCATTCTCAATCAGTACCCCTTTCCTGCCTTCTCCCTATACCCCCTGACTCCGCTATCCTTAAGAGCTCTATCTAGCTCTCTCTAGAATGCATTCAGAGAATTGGCCTCCATTGACTTCTGAGGCAGAGAATTCCACAGATTGACAACTCTCTGACTGAAAAAGTTTTTCCTCATTTCAGTTCTAAATGGCCTACCCCTTATTCTTAAACTGTGGCCCCTGCTTCTGGACTCCCCCAACATTGGGAACATGTTTCCTGCCTCTAACGTGTCCAACCCCTTAATAATCTTTTGCGTTTCGATAAGATCCCCTCTCTTCCTTCTAAATTCCTAGTCGCTCCAGTCTTTCAACATACGACAGTCCCGCCATTCTGGGAATTAACCTAGTAAACCTACGCTGCACGCCCTCAATAGCAAGAATATCTTTCCTCAAATTTGGAGTCAGCGGAAAGACAATACATCTTGTCCGCAGTGTGCAAGATACATGATAAAGGGGAATAACGTGAATAACGTTTAGTGCAAGATAAAGTCCAGTAAAGACCGATCAAAGATAGTCCGAGGGTCTCCAATGAGGTAGATGGGTGGCCAGGACTGTTCACTAGTTGTCGGTAGTAGGATGGTTCAGTTGCCTGATAACAGCTGGGAAGGGACCATCCCTGAACCTGCATTCCTAAAGCAATGCCTTTCGGCCCATCATGTCTCCTGCTGTTCCTGTACTGTACAAGTCCCCTTCCCATCCTAAATCATCGTGGCTCGTCAGTGTATCCTATCTACTCCTCTCTCTCCTGTTTGTCTAGCTTCTCCTTAATGGATCGACAGTGCCCGCCTCAATCTCCTTGCGGTACCCAGATCCACATCCTAGCTACGATCTGGGCCAAAGAGGTTTCTGCTCGGTCACTTGAAGTGATCACCTGGATCTTTATAGCGATAAGCTTTTTGGTCTGTGTGGAGGTGGCCAAGTCAATAGTCAATAGTCAATAGTCGTTTATTTGTTACATACACATAAATGTGTAGTAAAATGAAACATTACCCGCAGTTGAACAATAAGACCAATAAGATTAATCAATAAAAATGCAATAACACATACAATCACAACTAACACCAAACAAAAAGAAACATCCATCACAGTGAGTCTCCTCCAGAGTCTCCTCACTGTGATGGAAGGCCAGAATGTCTTTTTCTCTTCCCTGCCGTCTTGTCCCGCGGTCAGGCTGTTGGAGTTGCCACGTCGGGGCGGTCAGGGCTCACGATATTGAAGCCCCCGCTGGGCGGTGAAAAAAAATCCCGCGGCCTATTTCAGGCCGCGCCGGATGGTGAAAGGTCCGTGGCGGGCCGACCCAAGCCCCGCGATTCGGGGCGGGCGAACACGTTGCCTCTGCCGCTGCCGGAGCTCCCGATGTCGGCCCCAATCCAGGGACCTGCGGGCTTCCGACGTCCACGCGGCCCGCGCCGGAGCCTCCGGAGACGAGTCGCAGCCGTTCCCGCAGCATTCGCAGGCAGCCAGCGCCGCAGGTGGTGAGTCCGGACCGCGGGCTCTGCGAACCAGAGACCCAGGTGGTCCCAGGTGCATGGCCGGTGGTAGGCCGCAACGGGAACGGAGACACGGCACAGAACAAAGGTCGCGTCTCCGTTCTGGAGAGAGAATGTTACAGTTACAGTTCCCGTTCCCTCCCACCCCCCCCCCCAAAACATAACATACAACACTACATCATATTAACACTACAATTGAGACAAAAACAACAAAAAACACAAAAGACAGACGGACTGCAGGCAAGCCGCAGCTGCGACGGCAGCGCTGTGGTCAAGTGGTCAAGTTTGCGATTTAATTTGGTGCTTTGGAAATCTGAAGTAAGCAGAGGATGCTGGAAACTCTCGGCAGGTCGGGCAGCATCTGTGAGGAGAGGGCCATAGGCCGTCCTTTCATCAGAATTACTGCGGTGATTTCAGAAGCCATGGGCGGCTCAGAGATATCGCCCATCCTGCTGATCGCCCATCCAAGATTGTTATTAATTCACAAAGGCAATACCAGCTGGGGCATCTGACGTACACGTGACAATAATAAACCTAAACCCATATTTCTTCGCCTGCCGTTTATTGCCTCGTCATTGGCGTAACTTCAAGGCTGTTGGTCGCCCACAGGGGCTGGTGGTGTGGAGGGTGCTGACTACAAAGCAGGGTCTCGACCCGAAACGTCGCCCATTCCGTCTCTCCAGAGATGCTGCCTGTCTCGCTGAGTCACTCCAGCATTTTGCGTCTACCTTCAATGGGGTTCTACACGAGAGGGGCTTTGCTATCCCGAGCCCCGTTTGTGCATAGAAGCCAGTTCTCAACAAATCCGCACGTGTTTTTATTGTTGCAAGGGAGGCCCATTTTTGGAAATGCTTCAGAGTTTGAATACAAGAATATTATGGGTCCCTGAAGCTTTTATTCGGGGGAAATGTTGATAAAATAGCATGGAAGAGGTGTCAGCACTAGGGTCTACATCCCCTTCGGTCACACTCTGACGGCCATGTTGTGATGAGTAGCTATGTGGGTGGACCTTGCTGTCATTGCCTAGATGGTGGTCCTCTTTCACATTTTGGCTCCGACATGTTCCAGATTTTGAAAGGAAGTCAAACGCAAGCTCGTGTTCCTTAATATCCTGCCGCCTGGCCCACTCCGTGCTCTTCCTAAATGCTCCCATCACCAGCGTAGCTGGCTGCCGCCTCTCTCTCGATTTAGCACCGAGAGCTTTTGCACTTTGATCTGCGAGGGGCAAATCTATTAACTGGCCGTGATCGCGGGTGGCAATGCTTGAGGCTTGGCCGTGTGATAATTCCTTGCCTGCCTTCAGCTTGGAATGGAATGGAATGGAATACTGTATCGTCACGTGTGACAAGGCACAGTGAAATTCTTTGCTTGCATACCCAATGTGTACAAATAGCGGTCACTTAAGGCGCAGACTGCATTACAAAATGCGCCGGCACCTCTTGTTCTCCCCCCTTCTCCCCGCCCCACAACGGTTCCCCATTGTCCTTTGTTCTCCCTCCCTCCCCATTGTCCATTGTTCTTCCCCCTTCCTTCCTCACGGCAGTTCCCCCCCCACGCCAGGTCCTCCATTGTTCTTCCCCCTTCCTTCCTCACGGCGGTTCACCCCCCACGCCGGGTCCTCCATTGTTCTTCCCCCTCCTCCCACCAGCTTTGCATAGTGACAACGCAAAGACAGAAACTCGGTCGCATCACCAAAGCTGGACCAGTTTGCACCCGTGGTACACAGCATGTTCTCCAACTAGAAACCATCTCTTCACACTGTCCCTTTCCTACCTGCTTTTGGTTCCCTGCTGAACAAATGAATGAGCATAATTTATATATTGATATATAATATTTAATGATATCATGAGTAATTATCCACCACCTGTTTCATTAATGATTTATTCTTTTTTAATTAAAATTTCTTTGGGATCTTTTCTTTTTGGGGCGATCATGCCATTAATTTCTGTTCTTATTTCACTTTTCAGACTGTTTCCAGATATCACAAGATATTATTTTTATCAACTAATTATTTTTCTGTTGCAAATTAGCAAGGTTTCCAACAGTGTTAACGAGAGTCTGGGTGACTGGTTGTGATTAATTGTTGCCTTTTGCTGTAATTATCACTAATAATAACTGCCTGAGCACATCACCTCTTTTATATATTTCTATATATACATATATTATATATATTTTTAATTATTTTTAAAGCACATTCCATCAGCTGTCCACCATCTTGCTTTTCTGCATGATTTAGTAATGTCTAATTTAAATGCTTGCATTATTTTTTGCTGGATTGTATAAACTGTTGCTTTCTCGTTGCTGTCGTTATTCAATCAGCGGCAGACAACGTTGACTTTCAATTTCCACATTGACTGAATGGCACCTCCCTTCTCACAAGCTTTCAGTGTTTTATTTTAAGGAATAAAAGTTTATTGTGTTCATGGCAGTCCCTAAAGCAGAGTGTCATAATCATTGGGAGAGGTTTCCGTCGTTAAGTTAACGGTTGCATTTCCCAGCTTTCGTTGGCAATCCCTGGATGATCCTACTACAGACACAGCGATCCCAGTTTACCGTTTGAACTAGCTGGTGCGAACTCATTAGTAGGAGTCGGGATGGGAAAATATGGGCATTAGTTACTCCGTAGCCATGGTACATTTAACCTGGCTCTGTGGCACGGTGGCGCAGCGGTAGAGTTGCTGCCTTACAGCGCCAGCGACCCGGGTTCGATCCTGACTACAGGTGCCGTCTGTACAGAGTTTGTACGTTCTCCCTGTGACCACGTGGGTTTTCTCCCGGTGCTCCAGTTTCCTCCCACACTCCGAAGACATACAGGTTTGTAGGTTAATTGGCCTCTGTAAACTGTAAATAGTCTCTAGTGTGAACCATAGTGCTAGTGTACGGGGTGATCGCAGGTCGGTGTGGACTTGGTGGGCTGAAGGGCTGGTTTCCACACTGTATCTCTGAAGCCTGAAGTCTCAGCATCCGGGACTACCTATGGGCTTTTATCCCTTCAATGAGTTGAAGACTTTGCCAGCAAGACCAATAATTTCCCACCCGCCAAAGGCATGGTCAGTAGATTAATCGGCCGCTGTATATTACCCCTGGTAGAATCTGGGAGGAGTTGATGGGGATGTGGGGACAATAAAATAGGGTCAGTGCAAATGGGGGGTTTATGATCAGTGGTGAGTCAGAGGGCCGGTTTCCATGCTGCATGACTTCTACTTAACGTTACATCGAGTGGGTGACTTGCTAGACTGGTTCCGAGGCTAGTTCAGATTCACCTGTATGATTATGGTTCCAGAGTCATGTGTGGCCCTCACTAAGGAAGGAAGGCAGTTATTCTTCTGCACCTATGAAGGGCATTAGTGAGCTGGATGGGTTTTTAATGATAGATTTACGGTCACTGTTCCTGTTCCAATCCCTATTTCATTCAATCATTCGACTTTATTCAATGACAATAGTTTGAATTTCTCCGTTGCTATGGTGGGATATGAACGTGATCTCCCTGGATCTAAGTCCAGTTGGTAACCTTAATGTTTCCGTACCCAACAGCATTGAAGGAAGGGCATTCAAATTCACTGAGCAAGTGTCTTGGGCTTGGAGCACAATGATTGTGCAGCTAAATAGCCCACTGCCCAGTGTCACGTCTAAAATAACGAAAACAGAAACTGTTGGAAAAACTCAGGTCGGGTAGCACCTGTGGAAAGAAAAAGCAATTAAAGTTAGAGTCTTCAATAGAACTGTACCATTGTGATAAAGGGTCTTTGACCTGAGACATTAATGGGTTTTCTCACCATAGATGCTGCCTGACCAGCTGAGTTTTCCCAGAGCTTTATGTTTTTGTTTCAGGTTTCCAGCATCTGTAGATTTAAAAAATATATATTTCCAAATGATTAATTGGCAATTAATTGGAACTCTACCCGGGCAGGAGGTCTGTGCCTTCAGTCAGAGAGTGGAAATTAAAAGATGTGGGGAACAAACATTGGAGAGCATCAAATGAGGGAATATGCCATAATCTTCATGGGGTTTTTAACGAGGGGGGGTGTGATACACACTATATGGGAAAAAGCTGTGAGAAGCGTGATGTGAGTATTAATTGTGCATTTAAATAAAGAAGTCTCCCTTTACTTGGCTGACCAAGGCTGTGTTCTATAACTATCAAATATTACGGTAAAACTCTTTGAAGGAAAAATAGTTCCTCGTTAACCATATCGCCTCTGTGTACTGCGGTCAATATATGGCCAAACACTTTCACAAATGACAGTATTTTTCTTATCCAGTAGTAAGCAAGCAGTGTACAGGACTAAAAATACTCTCACTCTAAGCACAATCCAGTTATTTCATTTGGCTTAATATTTGTTTGGGGACATAATATTCAAGGCCACTTCACTGCATGAATTCAGTTCCAAAAATTATACTCAGTCTGAAGAAGGGTCTCGACCCGAAATGTCACCCGTTCCTCTCTCCAGAGGTGCTGCTTCCGGCACTTTTGTGTCCACAAATAAACATTGCATTGCTGAATGGATTTGGTTATAATCTAACAACCCTTGAGTGAGACCCGTCCACACAAGCCAGTGAAAGGAAAACTTGCTTTATTTTCTGTTTGTTTTTGAAGGTCATTTAATTAAAAGTTGCAGAAGCTAAACAAGCTTAAATTATCATGTCACTCTGTTCCTGTTAATTAAGCATACTTGATGTAAGTAATTGTGTAGTTTGAATTAGTGTTGACGACACTGGCTTTTTACTGTGTATGTTTTATTTTATAAAGACACTGGTCTGATTGGTGCTTCATACTGTGTGGGGGCAGAATCCTGAACACTGACTGATCGCTGTTTTGTTTGAAAAATTCTTATTTTTTTCCGTTGTAGAATTTAAAATGGTCCCATTCTCATTTACCTGTAAACTTAGTTCTTGTGTTCTGTTTTAAACTTTACCTTTTAAAAAAAAAAAAGACTGAGCATAATATATGCTGTACGCAGACAGACAAATAAAGAACATTTCCTATACGTGTCTGGGCCTGTGTGTGTGTGTGTGTGTGGATGTATGCGTTTGTGTGTGCCTGTGTGTGTATGTATCGATATACGTGTCTGGGCCTGTGTGTGTGTGTGTGGATGTATGCGTTTGTGTGTGCCTGTGTTATTTGCGTGCATGCTTCCCTTTTTACAGCACTGTTGATTTTTGGACCATTTAACGGGCAGCAGCCTCTCTCCTCACCCCCCCACTCCCTCCCACCCAGTTCCTGTCATGTGGTCTTCCTCCACACATTCAGTCAGACAAGGGCACAATTGAATGCAAGGAACTGCATATGCTGGTTTACAAAAAAAAAGACACAATGTGCTGGAGTAACTCAGTGGGGGTCAGGCAGCATCTTGGGAGAATATCGATTTGGCGACGTCTCGGGTCAGAACAAGTCTGAAGAAGGTCCCGACTCGAAACATCACCTATCCATGTCCTCCAGCGATGCTGCCTGACCCGCTGAGTTACTCATGCACTTTGTGTCTTTTTATGGCACAATTAGACTTACCTTTAAATTTGCTGATGAATTTTGAAAAAAAGGACCTGCAGTTTTTTAAAACGCCGGCTATAATTCCCTTTCCCCAAAATGGTGCCATAGAATTTAATGGCCGCCAGGATGGCAGAGTGGTGTAGCTGGTAGAGCCGCCACCTCACAGCGCCAGAGATTTGATCCAGTTTGGCACTGTATGTTTGGAGTTTGCAAGTTCTTCCTTTGGGGTTCTCCCAGGTGCTTCAATTTCCTCCCACGTTCCAGGTTTGTAGGTTAATTGGCCTCTGTAAATTGCCCCTAGTGTGCAGGGAGTGGATGAGAAACGCAGAACATAGCTTGAACGGGTGATCGATGGTCAGCATGGACCTGGTGGGCCGCAGGACCTGTTTCCTTGTTGTTTCTTTCAATCAGTCACTGGGAGCTGGGGTAGTGGTGGGGAGTGGAGTGGGGTTCGTGTTCCATTATTAATGACTCTTTGGTGGCATTTGCTAATGTCCCTCACTCAGCGCAGAGAAAAGAATGTGTTAGGGTGTCCTTTTGTGGCTTGCAGTGTAAGACCACTTTGCAAATTTGTGGAACTCATTGCCACAGAGGCCAAGTCAGTAGATATTGTTAAGGCAGATTCTTGATTAGAATGGGTGTCGAGGGTTATGGGGAGAAGGCAGGAAAATGGGATTAGGAGGCAGAGATCAGCCATGATTGAATGGCGGAGTGGACTCGATGGGCCGAATGGCCTAATTCTACTCCTATACCTTGTGAACTTACTGCAGGGGGATTAAGGAGTGCTCTCGGCCTGGGTCTGTCCCAGTGCAGGCAGACCCCAGCAAGGTACAATGCATTCAGTGCACTGGCTCTCAGGGCACAGCAGGTTTGGAGCTGTCCACTGATCAGTGAACGATATCCGGGTGGTTAGGGCGCTCTGCAGTTTAAGTTGAGTTTTTTCTTAACACCAAAAGTTCAGTTCCGTTCGGTTTAGTTTAGTTTATTGTCACGTGTACCGGGGTGCAGTGAAAAGCTTTTGTTGCGTGCAAACCAGTCAGCGGAAAGACAATGCATGATTGCAATCGAGACACTCACAGTGCACAGCTCCATGTAAGGGTAAGAAAATAACTGCAGATGCTGGTACAAATCGAAGGTATCTATTCACAAAATGCTGGAGTAACTCAGCAGGTCAGGCAGCATCTCAGGAGAGAAGGAATGGGCGACGTTTCGGGTCGAGACCCTTCTTCAGACTTCAGTCTGAAGAAGGGTCTCGACCCGAAACGTCGCCCATTCCTTCTCTCCTGAGATGCTGCCAGACCTGCTGAGTTACTCCAGCATTTTGTGCACAGGTACATGGTAAGGGAATGACGTTTAGTGCAAGGTAAAGCCAGTAAGGTCTGATCAAGGATAGTCCGAGGGTCTCCGATGAGTTGTATAGATTAGGAAACACATTGCTTTGATGTTCCAGGCAGTCATCTTCATGCTTGATTATAGATTCTGCCACTGAGGGGAGACCTGATGGAAGTATGTAAAACTATGAGAGGCATCATTTTACAGTGGCGCAGCGGTAGAGTTGCTGCCTTACAGCGCCAGAGACCCGGGTTTGATCCTGACCTCGGTTGCTGTCTGCACGGAGTTTGCATGCTCCCCCCTGTAACCGTGTGAGTTTTCATTGGGTGCTCCAAAGATGTCCAAATCGAAGGTAGACACAAAATGCTGGAGTAACTCCGTGGGGCAGACTGAAGAAGGGTCTCGACCCGAAACGTCACACATTCCTTCTCTCCCGAGACGCTGCCTGACCCGCTGAGTTACTCCAGCATTTTGTGTCTACCTTCGATTTAAACCAGCACCTGCAGTTTTTTTTCCTTTCCAAAGATGCGCAGTTGTATAGGTGAATTGGCTTCTGTGAATTGTCCCTCGTGTGTAGAGTAGTATAAGTGTTCGGATGATCGCTGGTCGGCGTGGCCTCGGTAGGCCGGAGGGCCTGTTTCTACGCTGCACCTCTAAAACTAAAAGCTAAAAGCTAAAACTAAACCATAGACAGGATGAACAGTCAGAACATTTTCTTCCCAATGCCAAATGTCAAAAACTAGAGGGCATAGCTTAATGATGAGAGGGGCCGAGTTTAAAGGAGATGTACAGAGGAAGTGTTTTGCACAGAGCGTGGCGGGTGCATTGGTACCTGCTGCCGGGAATGGTAATGGAGCCAGATACAATAGTCGCATTTACGAGGCTTCTAGATAGGGACGAGGATGTGCAGGGAATGGGGGGGATATGGATCAAGCTCAGGCAGAGGAGATTAGTTTGACCTTGCCTCATGTTTGGCACAGACATTGTGGGCCAAAGGGCCAGTTCCTGTGCTGTACTGTTCAATGCGAGAATCTGAAGAAGGGTCTCGACCCGAAACGTCACCCATTCCTTCTCTCCAGAGATGCTGCCCGACCCGCTGAGTTACTCCAGCTTCTTGTATCTATCTCCCGTTGAAACCAGCATCTGCAGTTCCTTCCTA
Source organism: Rhinoraja longicauda (assembly GCF_053455715.1). Taxonomy (NCBI): domain Eukaryota; kingdom Metazoa; phylum Chordata; class Chondrichthyes; order Rajiformes; family Arhynchobatidae; genus Rhinoraja; species Rhinoraja longicauda. The sequence continues at coordinate 26,955,756 of NC_135978.1, read as the reverse complement.
CACCGTTACTGTTCAATGCTCACTGCAAGTAGAGGCTCTGTGGAGTAGGGACGAGAAAAGCAAATGTAGCAACCAGTCAGTGTTTCAATGGCGTTGCATTTTAAAACTGGCAAAGTCTTGTCTTTCCCTCGTGGTTTGTATTCTACATGCCAATCTCCCCTCTCCTTATTTCAAACTACAAGTGCCCTCTCTGTGTTTCTGAATTTCCCCGCTCTCGTTTGAGAAACGATCTGGTTGTTAAACGGTTAAGCTTCTGCAAAGAGCCCATCGAGCTTTATTCTTCACGGTAACATTGACCCAATTCACGCTTCATTTAGAGTTGGAATTTGAAATTTATTCACTAAGCAAACATCCTCATCAAATCTTGCATGAATATCACTCGCATGAAATGACGTTTTGCTTCGTTTGTGTCTGGTCAATGCTCATTTGGGTCTGATCAATGCTCGTGCATGTGTTTGTGTGTGTCTGTGGGGTTTTTAAAATTCTCTCCCATTCTTCCTTCATTTGTTTCCACAACACTGTCGCACACTTGCAGGTCTCTGTGCGATCTAGGGAGGTAGATGCAAACCTCCTTCTACCTTGCTCCCACAGCTCTGCACCAGTTCCTGGGTACCCTGACTTCAAACAGGCGTGCAACACAGTTGTGTAGGGAGGAACTGTGGATGCTGGCTTACACCAAAGATAGACACAAAGAGCTGGAGGAACTCAACGGGTCAGGCAGCACCTCTGGAGAGAGGGAATAGGTAGAATTGTGGACCTTTCCGCATTTAACCCGTGGGATGCCTGGGGCAGAGGTTTCTCAACTTATAACGTTGGTGCCGAGCTGGTCAGATTACCTACCTCAAGCCTGGTCCATAACCCATTCAGTAAATGGGTGATTCCAGATATTTACTCAACTGTAAAAGGTGAAGGGAGGATAATATGTGCTCCAGGGGCACATAGGTGAGTGAAGTGGGCAGACGGGTGGCAGATGCCATTTAATGTGGTCCAATGGTAGGGCGCAGTGGTAGAGGCGCTGCCTTACAGCGCCGGAGACCTGAGTTTGTACGTTCACCCCGTAAACGCATGCGTTTTCCCCGGGTGTCCCGGTTTCCTCCCACATCCCAAAGACGTACAGGTTTGTAAGTTAATTGGTTTGGTATAATTGTAAATTGGCCCTAGTGTGCGTGGGATAGTGTACGTGTGTGAAGATCGCTGGTCCGCGCAGACTCAGTAGGCCGAAAGGCCTGTTTTGGTGCTGTATCTCTAAAGTAAACTAAATTAAAATGACAAGTGACAAGTAACCTTCTGGAGTACAACATGCACGCTACAAGACTTCAATGTGCGTGGGGGCAGCTGTGAGATATTGGGCTGTCAATACACCAGTCGCTGAAGGGGGAAAGTCATTGACAGATTTACAGCAGTGGTTTTCAACAGTCACGGTGGTTCACCCTCAGTTAAATGCCCCTTCCTTTCAAATTTAGAGATACAGTGCAGAAACAGGCCCTTTGGTCCACTGATTCTGTGATGACCACTGATCCCCATACACCAACACTATCCTACACACTAGGGACAATGCCAATTAACGGAAGCCGATTACCCAACAAGCCGGCACATCTTTGGAGTACGGGAGGAAACCGGAGCACCCGGGGGAAACCCACACGTTCGTTCGCAGGGCGAACGCACAAACTCAGTACAGACAGAACTCGATAATGCGGATCGAACCTGGGTCTCTGGCGTTGCAAGGCAGCAACTCCACCACTGCGCCACCGTGCCGCATGATCAGTGGTCTTCAAAGGCTGCTCCTTTTGAGGAGTTGGAACTCTCCCAGTGATCCACAAACACTGCCAACAACCACATGGGCAGGGCCACTGGCGACACTGAGTGTGTGTGTTAACCTTTGTGGGCGGCACTGCAACGCAGCAGTAGAGCTGCTGCCTCTCAGTGCCAGAGATCTGGGTTTGAGCCTGACCTCCTCTGCTGACTGTGTGGAGTTTGTACATTTTCCCTGTGACCGAGTGAGTTTTCTCCGGGTGCTCCAGTCTCCCTCTCACATTCCAAAGACATGCAGGTTTGTCGGTCAATTGGCCTCTATAAATTGCCCCTAGTGTGCAGGATGCGAAAGTGGGATAACGTGTGCAGGTCATCCATAGTCGGCGTGGGCTCAGTGGGCCGAAGGTCCTGTTTCCACGCAGTATCTCTAAACTAAACTCGGCCAAGCTCTTTATGAATTTACAATCTAAGTTAACTGAGTATTAGTGGTCTCTCTGTCATATGTGGCCACAAGCAAGAGAATATAGTTATAAAATAAGGGGCCACTTTTTACTGAGGTATGTTGCAATTTCTTCTCTCAGAGGGTGGTGAATCTGTGGGACTCTCTGGCCTTGAGGGTGGTGAAGGCCGGATCAATAGAGACATTTAAGTCAAGTCAAGTCAAGTTTATTTGTCACATACACATACACGATGTGCAATGAAATGAAAGTAAGGTGGAGACAGATAAATGTTTGAAAGATCGAGCGTCATGGAGCACTGGCACGGAAGATGAGTTGAGGCCAGAATAGTCAACCATGATCACATCGCACGGCGGGATAGTCTTGAGGGGCCGAGTGGTCTGCTCCTGCTCCTGTTTTTTTGTGCTCTTGTACTGTGGAATCTTTACCTTAGACTTGAGAAACAGCGCAGTAACAGGACCTTCGGCCCACCGAGTCCACACCGACCATCGGTCACCCTGTACGCTAACAGTATCCCACACACTCGGGACAATGTTACACCGAAGCCAATTAACCTACAAACCTGTACGTGTGTGAGGGAACCGGAACATCCGGAGAAAACAGCACCCGTAGCCAGGATCAAACCCGGGTCTCTGGCACTGTAAGACAGCAACTCTACCATTTTAAATTTAAAACTACCTCTACTGCAGTCTTGCAAATGCAGAGAGACTGGAGAAGGAGTTGGTCTGCTTAGAGCAGGGAAGATTAAGGAGAATTTAATGGAAGTATTCAAAGCTTTCTTAAGTAATATCCAGAGGCATGAACTATTGATCTGGAGACATAAGTTCAAATCCCACCGTGGCGTTCTGGAGAATTTAAATTAAATAAATCTGCAGTAAAACGAAGAAATTATAGAAAAGCTGTAAAGGCTTATCTGGTTGACATGGGCCCTTCAGGTAGGGTTGCTAACCTCCTCACTCCCAAATACGGGGCAAGGTGACATCACCGCCCCGCGCCCCACGTGACCTCACCCAGCCAGCGGCCACGTGCTCCCACTCCACCAATGGCGGCCGTCCGGGCACGGGTTATTGATTGTGGACGATCAGCCATGATCACAATGAATGGCGGTACTGGCTCGAAGGGCCGAATGGTCTCCTCCTGCACCTATTTTCTATGTTTCTATGTCCCTTGTTATTTGGGAGTGAGGAAGTTGGCAACCCTACTAATACGGGACAAGGGCGTTCCCATACGGGACAAACTAATTTAGCCCCAAATACGGGATGTCCCGGCTAATACTGGACGGTTGGCGACCCGACCTTCAGGGGAGGAGGTCTTTCATCCTTACCTGGTCTGGTGTGTGGGTGACTCCCATTCTCCAGTATCGTGGTTAGCCAGGGTGGCTCAGTGACGCAGCTGAGAGAGCTGCTGTCTCACTGCGCCAGAGACCCGGGTTCCATCCTCAAACTAAACTAACTTGCTGTTCTATAAAGCTCTGTTATCTGTTATAGTGGCGTCCTGCCCACTCCCTCTTCTCCCCTCTCCCACCGGGCAGAATTTACAGAAGTGTGAAAACGCACATGTCTTTGGGATGCGGGAGGAAATCTAGGATCAAACCTAAATTCTCTTGCTGTGTGAGGCAGTGGCTCAACTAGTTACACCACTGTGCCGCCCAGATCTCAATATTTGCAGCACATTCACTGCTGAGATTACCACTTGCTGCTTCCCCAGTAATCTATAGTGGCCACTCTCACTCTTCCCCCATTGAAGTTCTTACTGGAAAGGATTGAAGAAGGATGTGTTTGCAGGATTGCACAGTTTTGCAAATAGATAGCATGCTCATCGTTTAGTCAGAAGGGTAGTTAATCTGTGGAACTCTTTGGCACGGTGGCGCAGCGGTAGAGTTGCTGCCTTACAGCGAATGCAGCGCCGGAGACCCGGGTTCGATCCCGACTACGGGCGCCGTCTGTACAGAGTTTGTACGTTCTCCCCGTGACCTGCGTGGGTTTTCTTCGAGATCTTCGGTTTCCTCCCACATTCCAAAGACTTACAGGTTTGTAGGCTAATTGGCTGGGCAAATGTAAAAATTGTCCCTAGTGGGTGTAGGATAGGGTTAATGTGCGGGGATCGTTGGTCGGCGCGGACCCGGTGGGCCGAAGGGCCTGTTTCCGCGCTGTATCTCTAAACTCTAAACTAAAGAGGGCCGTGAAGGCCAAGTCAGTGGATTTGTTTTTAAGGCAGAGATAGACAAGTCCTTGTTTGGAACGGGTGTCAAAGGTTATGCGGAGAGGGCAGGAAAATGGGATCAGGAGGCAGAGATCGGCCATGAATGAACGGTGGAGTGGACTCGATGGGCCGAATGGCCTAATTCGGCTCCTATAACTTGGGAACTCACGATGGGCTGGAGGGCCCCCTGTTCTACGATTCTAAAATGAAATACGATTTTTGTTCGGATGGGAACTCCTGAGGACACACCAAGTGGTCACCTCAACAGTGATCGTGCAGCAGTTGCTAGTATCTGCAATGTGAGGGTGGATTATAGTGATGTCTTGATGCGTGTGGTGTCAGGCTTTTTTCAGGATGCACTGCTGGGGTGATGGGCCAGGCCAACACGTAATGCTCATCCACCACTGCTCCTTGAGATTCAGATTCAGGTTTGTTTATTGTAATTTAAACTCGAGAGTGATGAAATTCCTGGTTCACTTCAATCTCAGTGTGTGTAAAATAATGACAAATCCAATCACGAGTGTCACTCAGCAGAATGGTGCAAGACTGTAGTGCAATCAGAGCGGTCGGTGCAGAACAATATTAAAGTACAGTAATGGAATAAGCGAATGAGGTAGAAGTATGAGAAAATAACTGCAGATGCTGGTACATTTATACCGAGCCTCAGTCTGAAGAAGGGTCTCGACCCGAAACGTCACCCATTCCTTCTCTCCTGAGATGCTGCCTGACCTGCTGAGTTACTCCAGCATTTTGTGAATAAATACCTTCGAGGTAGAAGTAAGAGTTAGTTCACCAGATTGACTTTGTTTACTAGAACGATGCTGGATTAGAAGGAATTAGCTCCAGGGAGAGAGGTTGGACAGACTTGGATTGCTTTCGCTGGAACATCGGAGATTGAGGGGAGACCTGATGGAAGTATATAAATTACGAGAGGCATAGTTTAGTTGAGTTTAGTTTTTGAGATACAGTGCAGAAACAGGCCCTTCATCCCATCGAGTCAGCACCAACCAGCGATCCCCGCACATTAACACTAGCCTGCACTGGGGATGATTTTTACATTTATACCGAGCCTTTTAACCAACAAACCTGTACGTCTTTGGAGTGTGGGAGCAAACCAAAGTTCTTGGAGAAAATCCACGCAGGTCTCATGCAGAACGTACAAACTTCGTACAGACGGCACCCATAGCCAGGATCGAACCCGGGTCTCTGGCACTTTAAGGCAGCAACTCTACCGCTGCGCCATCGTGCCACCCTTTCTGTTTAGAAAAAGACAGTTAGGGGAGACGAACAGAACCTATTTCCAAGAATGGAAATATCAAACAAAGACGTACGGGTTTGTAGGTTAATTGGATTGATAAAATTGTGAATTGTCCCTAGTGTGTGTAAGATAGTGTTAATGTGCGGGGTTCACTGGTTGGCATGGACTCGGTGGGCCGAAGGGCCTGTTTCCGCACTGTATCTCTAAATTAACCTAAAAAAGATACTCCCAGAGTGCTGTTAGAAGCTTGGCGTGTGAATGGCCATTGAAATTAATATTTGGAAGATGCAAGAATCACCTAGACTGGATAAGGAATGCAGAGAACCAGGTGAGTTTTCACAATAATTAGTAGTTTTACATTCTCCTTTACTGATGTTAATTTATTCGTTCAACGTTACTTCATTAATTGATTGTAAACATCCCAGACACCATGGAGCAACCTTGTTGTAATCTCCAACTGTGTAGGGGGGATTCACAGATGCTGGTTTATACCAAAGATGGACACAAAACTCTGGAGTAACTCGGCGGGTCAGGCAACATCTCTGGAGAAAAAGGAATAGGCGACGTATCGGGTCGGAACCCTTCTTCATTCAGACCCCCGTCTGAAAAAAGGTTCCGACACGAAACGTCACCTATGCCTTTTCTCCAGAGATTCCGGCTGACCCGCTGAGTTGTAAATCTATTAGCCTCTTTAGGTCAGGCACGTCAACGCCCGCAGTACCGCGCGTGACAGTGGTAAGCGGGAGAGAGGCTGCGTGTTCCTGCTTGGGAGCAGTCCAACATACGGGACGTTTCTCAGCAGGAAGCTGGCTTTAGCTGTCAAGCTCAAACGTTAGCCTGGAGGTCAGATATCAACAGAGTTGGGTCCAAAGTATCCCTGTATCCCGAAGCACCATAAGGTGCCAACAGATTATCATGGTCAACTATTAGGCTTCAAAATACTCTGAGGTTTGGGTTTGGAAGGCGAGATGGCTACACTGATTAACATGGTCAACTATTAGCTTGAGGTTTATTGCCAGTCTAGAAGCTGGGATGTGTCCACAGTTTATCGCGGTCAACCATTAGACTTAGATTACATTTAGGTTTAGCTTTAAAAGCCAAAATGGCTGCACAGACTAGCTTGGCCAATTATTAGGTTAAGGTTTAAGCTTAGAAACCGAGATATGTCCAAAGATTATCATGGTCAACTATTAGGTTTTGATTTGGGTTTAAGTGTAGGTTCAGAGTCCAAGATGGCTGCACAGATTATCATGGTCAACTATTAGGTTTAGATTTGGGTTTAAGTGTAGGTTCAGAGGCCAAGATGGCTGCACAGATTATCATGGTCAACTATTAAGTTTTGGTTTATGTTTAGAAGTCACGAAGTGTTCCCAGCTTATCATGGTCAACTATTAGGTGTAAGGCTCCAGTTTAGGTTAAGAAGCTGCGATGTGTCCACAGATTATCACAGTCAACTATTACTTTGTTTCTTGTTGCATCCTTCTCTTTCCGTAATGTTTTTTGGGGGTCACAGAGAAATTGTGTCTCATCCTTTCCAGATCGTATCATGGCCGTTGCTCCAGTGTCAATATTTATAGGCTGTCTCCTTCATGGCTGACTCAATCCCCGGTTCATGCGAGAGTCACCTTATCTCACGATCTAACAATCTGCCTCATTGTTGGGATACATGTGCAAAAGAAGCCGGCTCCCACACTCTGCCCTTTCCCAATTGACCACGTCAAAGAAATCAATGTGTTTTCTTGTCGGTGAATGTGCGGCCAACTCTTGACCTCTCCCAGCCACCACCTCCCCCCCCCCCCCCTCCTGCACTTTAACCTCAAACTCTCTGTTTCTTTAACCCTTGCGTCTCCTGTTCCTTTTATTCTGCTGTGTTGGCTTAACGACGTCTACAGATCCACCATAGAAAGCCCACTCATGGGTTGCATCCCAGCTTAGCTTGTCAACAGCTCTGTACCAGACTGTAAGTGGGTGGCATGGTACCGCAGCGCTAGAGTTGCTGCCTCACAGAGCCAGAGACCCGGGTTTGATCCTGACTACGGGTGCTGTCTGACAATAGACAATAGACAATAGGTTCAGGAGTAGGCCATTCGGCCCTTCGAGCCAGCACCGCCATTCACCGTGATCATGGCTGATCATGCACAATCAGTACACCGTTCCTGCCTTCTCCCCATACCCCCTGACTCCGCTATCATTAAGAGCTCTATCTAACTCTCTCTTCTCTGGAAAACATGGATAGGTGATGTTTCGAGTCGGGACCCTTCTTCAGACTGACAGTAGTATCAGGGAGTAAACTGAAAGAGAGGTGGGGCGGGACGAAGCCTGGCAAGTGATAGGTGTTCTCCTGAGCAGCTGTCTGACCCACTGAGTTACTCCAACGCTTGGTGTCTTTTTTTGGTAAACCTGCATCTGCAGTTCCTTGTGTCTACAATAATAACATTGTGTCTCAACCGACGTGTGTAGACGGAGTCAATGGTGGGGAGCTTGGTCAGTGATGGACTGGGCTAGATAATTAGATAAATACTTTAAGAGTAAACTTTTCCCTGGATCTTGGGAATGGCCAAGGGGCAGGAAGATGTAGACTTGATGGGCCGAATGGCATCCTCCATGGCTGTGGTCAACTGTGGACGAAGCTGTACTAACGGTGTAGGAAGGAACCGCAGATGCTGGTTTACACTGAAGATAGACACAAGTGCTGGAGTAACTCAGCGGGTCAGGCAGCATCTCTGGAGAGAAGGAATGGGTGACGTTTTGGGTCGAGACCTTTCTTCAGTCTGAGAGTCGTGGGGGAGAGAAGGTTCATAGAACAGATGAATGAAACATTTGTAAAAAGCAACGATAATCAAGGAAAGGTGCAGCCCACAATGATCCATTGTTGGCTGTGGGGAAGGTGATAATTATTTAGCTGTTGTGTGAAAATTAGTTGCACGGTGGCGCAGCAGTAGAGTTGCGGCCTTACAGGGCCGGAGACCCAGGTTCCATCGCGACTACGGGTGCCGTCTGTACGGAGTTTGTACGTTCTCCCCGTGACCTGCGTGGGTTTTCTCCAAGATCTTCGGTTTCCTCCCACACTCCAAAGACGTACAGGTTTGTAGGTTGAAATGTGCAGCAAGGGACTACAGATGCTGGTTTAAGGTTAATTGACTTGGTAAAAATCATAAAATTGTCCTTAGTGTGTGTAGAATAGTGTTAGTGTGCGGGGATCACTGGTCGGTGCGGACTCAGTGGGCTGAAGGGCCTGTTTCCACGCTGTATCTCCAAACTAAACTGAACTAAACTAAACATGCTCTGCTGTTTGATAAATGAGCAATGGTCAACCCCCTCACCCCTCCCCCCCACTATCCCTGCACTAATCCCACCATTGAGCTGGAGAAGGCAGGAGTCAGGGTTGGGGCGAGCATCGAATCTGTTGTCCCGACAGTTAGTGGTGAGACAGTGGAGCCAAGATATATGAACGAAAGCACAGCCTCCACAAAAACTGGCCAACTCAGTTTAATGGGATCCAGCTGCAGCTCATGAAGATAGCGAAGGCACGTAACAAATGTGTAGCACCAATGTCACAGATTTTCTGAATGTCACATTAGCATTTTTGTCTACATTGACGTAGGCTGTTCCTCCAGTAGGTATGGGAGAAGCCTGCTCGATAACATTGCGCGAGGGGGAGGGGGGAATTGTTGCCTCTATATGGATGCACTGTCTTCCTGCTATTCGTGTTATCTGCCCCTGTTTGTCTTTACAGATTAGGAGTCATAAACGGGCCCTTCGGCCTGTTGTGTCCATGCTGCAATGTTTAAGAAACATTTAGACAGGCACATGGATAGGACAGGTTTAGAGGGATATGGGCCAAACGCAGGCAGGTGGGACTAGTGTAGATGGGACATGTTGGCCGCTGTGGGCAAGTTGGGGTGAAGGGCCTGTTTCCACGCTGTAAGACTCTATGACCGTTGTAGTTAGAACATAGAACAGGACAGCACAAGAAAAGGCCCTTCAGCCTGCTTCTGTGCTGTATCTCTAAAGTCTAAAAGTGAAGGTTGGGTGGAGAAGGCAGGAGAATGAGGTTGAGAGGGAAAGATAGATCAGCCATGATTGAATGGTGGAGCAGAGACACAAAGGGCTGGACGGCTTAATTCAGCTCCTCTGCCTTATGATGTTATGGATTTCAGCATCTGCTGTTCCTTGTGTTTAGTTTAGAGAACCAGTGCAGAAAAAGATCCTTCGGCCCACCGTGCCTGCATCGACCAGCGATCACCCCGTACTCTTGCACTGTCCTACAGACGAGCGATGCCTCACAGCGCAAGAGACCAGAGTTCGATCCTGACCTTAGGTACTGTCTGTGTGTGGAGTTTGCACGTCCCTCCTGGGACCGCTTGGGTTTCCTCCGGGTGCCCTGGTTTCCTCCCACATCTCAGAGATGTGCAGGTTTGTAGGTTCGATGGTCCTCTGTAAATTGCCCCTAGTGTGCTGGGAGTGGATGAGAAAGGGGGGGATAACATAGAACTAGTGTGAACGGGTGATCGACGATTGGTGGGCCGAATGGCCTGATTCCGTGCTGTATCTCTAAACTACACCCCACATTCCCATCCCATCCTCCCTTACCTGCGCTAGAAACATTTAACAGTGTACAATGAAACTACCAGCCCACGTGTCTGTGGGTGATACAAGAAACTGCAGATGCTGGTTTGCACAACACAAGGCACAGAGTGTCAGGCAGCATCCGCGGAGATAAGCGATGTTTCTGGTTGCAACTCTACTTGTAGGATGTGGGAGGAAACCGGAGCACCCTGTGGAAACCCACGCGCCCACAAGGAAAACATACAAACCACACAGGCAGCCCCCGAGGTCAGCATTGAACGCAGGTCAATGAACGTGTGAGGCAGCAGCTTTACCCACTGCGCCGCTGTGTTTAGTTTTAAGGGAAACAGCAAGGAAACCTTCGGCCCATCGAGTCCGCACCGACCGGTGATCCCCACGCACCAATGCTACCCCACGTACACGGGGGACAATTTACAGTTTTTACCAAAGCCAATTAACCTACAAACCTGTACGTCTTTGGAGTGTGGGAGGGGGGGAACCGGAGCACCCGGAGAAAACTCACGGGGAGAACGTGCAAACTCCGTACAAACAGCACCCGTGGTCAGGATCGAACCCGGGTCACTGGGCGTCTGAGGCAGCAACTCTACCGCCGCGCCGCAGTGTCTTGCTCCGAACTTGGGATCAGGGGGATGTTGGCAAGACCAACATTTATGAGCCACATGCAGTGGGAAGCAAACGCTGAGCTGTGGCCTTGAGCTACTGCAGTCCCTCGTGGTTGTGGTGAATGTTTTTTGCCTGATACCAGGTACATCACGCCATCTAATTCACAGTATTATTCTGATGATGAGGTGTGCCTAGGTGTCCCCTGGAGACTTATTGCTGTAAATATGAATATCACAAGGTCGGCTAGAGGCTAATTGCTTCTAGTTGCGTGGAGGCAGTTGCAGGAAATGATTGGATTTTTGGACATACTGTCAGAAAAGTGTGGATCAGTAATTTCCGTGCACAACACCTGATATGTGAGAGGGCTGACCCAATGTCCCCCACAGCCCCTACTCTCAACGAAGGCTTGGTGAGAACAGAATTATTCTCCCGTGGAAACGAGCCTGTCGCCGGGCGTCGCTCTGAGGCTGGATGGTCCATGTTAGAGTGGTCAGGGTCCTCCGTAGTGCAGCTGCAGAGAGGTCACACAGTGGGGAAACAGGGCCTTTGGCCCGACCGACGTACCCCATCTACACTAGTTCCATTTGCGGGCTCCTCTTAGTTCTCTGCAGTTTGGGGCGGCACGGTGGCGCAGCAGTAGAGTTGCTGCCTTACAGCGCCAGAGACCTGGGTTTGATCCTGACTACGGGTGCTATGGGGAAAATGGTAAGATGTTTCCATTGGTGTAAGAGTCACAAACAAGGAGACTTAACCGCACGATAAGGAACAGGTCATAGAGTCACACAGCATGGAAACAGGCCCTTCGGGCCAACTCGTCCGTGCTGACCAATATGCCCCATCTACGCCAGTCCCATTTGCCCACGTTTGGCCCACACGCCTCGAAACCTTACCTATCCATGTACAGTATCTTGTCTTTTAAATGTTGTTAAAGTACCTGCCCCAACTACCTCCTCTGGCAGCTCATTCCATATGTCCACCGCCCTCTGTGGAAAAAGTTGCCCCCTCACGTTCCTGATAAATCTTTCCCCTCTCATCTTAAACCTGTCCTCTGGTTCTCGATTTCCATACCCTGGGAAAACGACTCTACGCATTCACCCTATTTATTCCCCTCATCATTTTATAATTGCCCTCATGATCATATAATTGTCCTCATGATTGTATAATTTCCCTCATGATTGTATAGTTCCCTGTACATAAATCACGAGGGGAAGAACTCTTGGAAGAAATCCATGAACCTGGGTGACAGGGTGGTGCAGTGGTAGAGTTGCTACCTCATAGCGCCAGAGACCCGGTTTCGATCCTGACTATGGGTGCTGTCTGTACGGAGTTCGTTCCTTTCTCGCTGTGACTGCGTGGGTTTTCTCCGGGTACTCCGGTTTCCTTCGGCACTCCAAAAACGTTCAGGCGTAAAGGTTAGTTGGCTTCTGTAAACTTGTAAATCGCCCCTAGTGTGTAGGATAGTGCTAGTGTACGGGGTGATCGCTGGTCGGCACAGGGTCCTGTACAACTGCAGAAGGACCTCTTTGCTCCTATACTCAACTCCTCTTGTTATGAAGGCCAACATTCCATTGGCTTTCTTCACTGCCTGCTGTACCTGCATGCTTCCTTTCAGTGACTGATGCGCTAGGACACCCAGATCTCGTTGTACGTCCCCTTTTCCTAACTTGACACCATTCAGATAATAATTTGCCTTCCTATTCTTACCACCAAAGTGGATAAGCTCCACATTAAACTGCATCTGCCATGCATCCGCCCACTCACACAGACTGTCCAAGTCACCCTGCAACCTCATAGCATCTTCCTCACAGTTCACACTGCCACCCAGCTTTGTATCATCTGCAAATTTGCTAATGGTACTTTTAATCCCTTCATCCAAGTCATTAATGTAAATTGTATATTCTTGATTAGTACGGGTGTCAGGGGTTATGGGGATAAGGCAGGAGAATGAGGTGAGGAGAGGGAGAGATAGATCAGCCATGATTGAATGGCGGAGTAGAGTTGATGGGCCGAATGGCCTAATTCTGCTCCTGTCGCTTATGAATTTATGCACTTAAGTCTAAAGTGTGGAGTCATTTAAAATCTGTCAGGAGCTTGCCAGATGGACGTGGGAACGTCACCTCACCAGACAGAGAGTCTAGATCCAGGGGTCACCATCGTAAAATAAAGGGTCAGCCATTCAGGAGAGAGATGAAAAGAAATGTCTTCACCCTGAGTGAGGTGAATGTTGGGAGGATCACAGAAGCACAGACACTGAGTTCAGTGCGAACAGATATATCCTCAATGTGAAGGGAATCAAAGGACCCAGTGTTAGTGCATGAAAGTGGCTCTGACTTAAAAACATCAGCCATGATCTCACTGAATGGCAGAGCTGATAACAGGGGCCAACTGGATGTCTATTTTCTGTCCTTATGAAGAGAAATTGTAGCAGGAAATAACTACAAAGCAGCAAATGGAAGCTGTCATATCTGATGTAATCAAACTATCATTGTTGGTCAGGCAGGGTCATAGATGCAAAGACTGCTCAGCAGCCCGACGTGTTATTCTGCTGAAGAGCGCTGTGCCTGGTTTGCTGTTTTAAGCAAGATTCAGGCAGCAGTAAATAAGAGTGTAATTGTTCTTCGGGCAACTAGTCCGAATCTCTCTCTGTAGCACGCTGCCTCACAGGACTTGGACTGAGCAATGACGATGTACTTCCAAGTCCGGATGCTGGGCGACTTGGAGGGGGACCAGCAAGCAGAGGTTCCCATGCCCTAACCCCCTTGTCTTTGTTGGTGGTAGGAAGTGAAGTGTTCAGGAAGTCATTCCGATAGTTCCTTGGGATAACGTAGAACTAGAGGGAACGGTTGATCGCTGGTCGGCGTGGACTCGGTGGGCCGAAGGGCCTGTTTCCATGCCGCTATATCTAAACTAACCTAAACTGCACACAAAATGCTGGAGTAACTCAGCGGATCAGGCAGCATCTGTGCAGGATGAACCTTCAACCGGTCCTGACCTGAAGCCTCGCCTATCCATGTCCTCCAGAGATGCTGCTTGGCCCGCTGATTTACTCCAGCACTTTGTGGTCTGTGCTAAATCAGGATCAGTCTAAATGACAGGGGCCTTGAGACAGAAAATGCTGGAGTAACTCAGCGGGACAGGCAGCATCTCTGGGGAAAAGGGGAACAGGTGACGTTTCAGGTCGAGACTCTTCTTCGGACGTGGAGTCGGGTTGTCTGACCCAGGAGAGAGAACATTCACTTCACCCCACCCTCCCTCCCCTCAATATCTGTCGCACACAGTGAACAAGCCCGTGAGGCTGGAACTAAAGTACACCAGCCCCTCCACTTCCTTAGAAGGCTGAGGGTGTCCCCAGCAGCACGCCTCACCCACTTCTACAGATGCACCATAAAAAGCATTTTGTCGGGATGCGTCACGGCTCGGTTTGGGAGCAGCTCCGTCCAAGACCGTAATAAATTGCAGCGAATTGCGGACGCAGCCCAGACCATCACACAAACCAACCTCCCTTCCACCGACTCCATCTACACCTCACGCTGCCTCGGCAAGGCCAGCAGCATCATCAAGGACGAGTCGCACCCTGGCCACTCCCTCTTCTCCCCTCTCCCATCGGGCAAAAGGTATGAAAACGCACACCTCAAATCAGGGATAGTTTCTTCCCAGCTGTTATCAGGCAACTGAACCATCCTACCACAACTAGATTGTAGTCTTGAACTACTATCCACCTCATTTGGAGACCCTCGGACTATCCTTGATCGGACTTCACTGGCTTTAACGTTGCATTAAACGTTATTACCTTATCATGTATCAATACACTGTAAATGTCTCGATTGTGATCATGTATTGTCTTTCCGCTGACTGGTTAGCACGCAACAAAAGCTTTTCACTGTACTTCGATACAGGTGACAATAAACTATACTAAACTAAGCTAAACTAGAAAGCCCCTCTCCCATCCCCGCCCCTCGAGTGAGAGGCAGGCCGAGCGAGGCATGTTTGCCTCGAGTGAAAGCCCCTCTCCCATCCCCGACCCTCGAATGAGAGGCAGGCCGAGCGAGGCGTGTTTGGCCGCAGCGAGCAGAACAGCTGAACAAATGTTATAGGAATGAACTGCAGATGCTGGCTTACACCGAAGATAGACTCACAATGCTGGAGTAACTCAGCAGGTCGGGCAGCGTCTCTGGAGAGAAGCAGTGGGTGACGTATCGGGGCCGAGACCCTTCTTCAGGCAGAGTCAGGGGAGAGGGAAAGCAGCTGAATGAATGAATGGCCTCCAGGCCGCAAGCTTTGACGCTCAGCCCGCCTCGGTGTATTTTTTTAGAAGTCTTGACCTTCAAGCTGGATGGTTTGTCAAGGCCATCTTGTTCAGTTGCCGGGGCAACGCCACGCCACGCACAAAGGGCTGGTTGCAGATAAACAAGAGTCTGTGCTGCCCTGTCCCGCCAGATACAGATCTTGTACAGATTGGATTGTGAGGCAAAACTAAATGAGGAATGATTGGTTTGCAAGCACATCAGTCCTGGTGTGTCTGCAAGATTGTGACACAAAATCAGCGCAGTTTTTTTTCCCCCTCTTTCCAATGATATCATTCTCATTTTGAAGTAATCTATAAAAAGCTGTGTGACTTCATTAACTTCTTATGTCCTGGTGCTGGTGAGAATGAGCTGGATAATGTCTTGTCCAGGCGGCGTGTCTCGTTTGACAACCCCTTGACAAAGGACAGGGGCTTTCTAGTCTCACGGGTTTCTTCACTCTGATGGAAAGTCTTTCACGACCCCGCTCCCTCCTCTCTGATGTTGACGGTCTGAAGAAGGGTCTCAACCCGAAACGTCACCCATTCCTTCTCTCCAGGGATGCTGCCTGTCCCGCTGAGTTACTCCAGCATTTTGTGTCAATCTCAGGTTTGTAGGTTAATTGGCTTTAGTAAAATAAAATTGTAAATCATCTGCAGTGTGTAGGATAGTGCTGGAGTGCAGGGATCGCTGGTCAGTGCGAAGTTGTTGGCTGAAGGTCCAGTTTCCGTGCTGTATCTCTAAACTAAACTAAATTAAACTAGGGAGTCCGAGCTCTCGCATTGCGATGGTGCTGGGCGTGAGGTGAGGTGAGGTGTGGGCACCAGGGGAGGGGTGAGCTGGCAGACTGAGCTCTTGCAGTGCGATATTGCTGGGTGTGAGGTGAGGTGAGGTGGTGAGGTGAGGTGAGGTGTGGTGAGGTGGTGTGTGGTGAGGTGAGGTGAGGTGGTGAGGTGTGGTATGGTATGGTGAGGTGGTGTGGTGTGGTGAGGTGAGGTGAGGTGAGGTGTGGTGAGGTGAGGTGAGGTGAGGTGTGGTGAGGTGAGGTGAGGTGAGGTGTGGTGAGGTGAGGTGAGGTGTGGTGAGGTGAGGTGAGGTGAGGTGAGGTGAGGTGATGAGAGGTGAGGTGGGGTGAGCTGTGGTGTTTGGGCACCAGGGGAGGGGTGAGCTGGCAGACTGAGCTCTCGCAGTGTGATGGTGCTGGGCGTGAGGTGGTGAGGTGAGGTGAGGTTTGGTGAGGTGTGGTGAGGTGAGGTGGTGAGAGGTGAGGTGTGGTGTGTGGGCACCAGGGGAGGGGTGAGCTGGGAGACCAGAGCTGGATGACCGAGCTCTCGCAGTGTGATGGTGCTGGGCCTGAGGTGAGGTGTGGTGTGGTGTTGTGTGGGCCCCAGGGGAGGGGTGAGCTGGCAGACTGAGCTCTTGCAGTGCGATATTGCTGGGCGTGAGGTGAGGTGAGGTGGTGAGGTGAGGTGGTGAGGTGAGGTGGTGTGTGGTGAGGTGGTGTGTGGTGAGGTGGTGAGGTGTGGTATGGTATGGTGAGGTGAGGTGTGGTGAGGTAAGGTGAGGTGTGGTGAGGTGAGGTGAGGTGAGGTGTGGTGAGGTGGTGTGTGGTGAGGTGAGGTGAGGTGAGGTGAGGTGGTGAGGTGTGGTATGGTATGGTGAGGTGAGGTGAGGTGTGGTGAGGTGGTGAGGTGTGGTATGGTATGGTGAGGTGAGGTGAGGTGTGGTGAGGTGGTGAGGTGTGGTGAGGTGGTGAGGTGTGGTATGGTATGGTGAGGTGAGGTGAGGTGAGGTGAGGTGAGAGGTGAGAGGTGAGGTGGGGTGAGCTGTGGTGTGTGGGCACCAGGGGAGGGGTGAGCTGGCAGACTGAGTTCTCGCAGTGTGACGGTGCTGGGCGTGAGGTGGTGAGGTGTGGTGAGGTGAGGTGGTGAGAGGTGAGGTGAGGTGTGGTGTGTGGGCACCAGGGGAAGGGTGAGCGGGAAGACCAGGGCCAGAGAGGGTCACGTTCCCTCGTCACACCCTCTTATTAAGACGCTTAGCCACGGGCTTGTCATGCGGAACGATATAAAACGCAGAGCGTCAAGGCTGACTGACCCTCAATGAGAACAAACAGGGTTGTTGCAATTAAAGGAAGGGAGAGAGGCTGAGATGAACCCGAGGGGATTCATCAGCCGGCTGATTGTGTATGGAGGTTTTTATTTCAGTTTTCAGTACAGTTACGTGACTTAATTGTGTCGGATCCCACTCCATGTTTCTGCGACTCTGACAGCATTGTATTAACATGGGCCGTGGGATTGCAAAGATGCATTCTCACATGCTGGTGCTGGCTGCTACGGTTTGGGGTCTTCACTCCCGTTCGGAATGAGAACTTACTTCCTTCCAAGGGACGGCAGCTCCTGCCTCAAGAGTCTGCACCTGATCATGGCTCGGCCCAGGGACTGCCCGGTTAGGTTTTCGGCCTGGGGGTGACTCCGACCATTTTGAGTTGCTCGTCCACACCACCATTTTGATTGCCAGCTCACCCCAGGGCCTGCCGTCTCGTGGAAAGACCGCACCACCCTACAACCGGTCCCGAGTAACGGCCTACAATTAGCCCACAACCTGACCTGATTAGTACGGGTGTCAGGGGTGATGGGGAAACGGCAGACGAATGGTGTTGTGATGAGAAGATAGAACAGCCATGATTGAATGGTGGAGTAGACTTGATGGGCCGAATGGCTCCAGAACTTATGAACAATCAGTCCCACAACTGGAGGGGGGGAGAATTTCTTTGGTCAGAGTGGCACAGTGGCTTCACGGCACCAGGGACCTGGGTTCGATCCTGACCTCGGATGCTGCACGTTCTGCCTGTGACCGCGTGGGTTTCCTCCGGGTGCTCCAGTTTCCTCTCGCATCCCAAAGATGTCCGGGGTTTGTAGTTTAATTGTAAATTGCCTGGTGTGTAGGGAGTGGCTGAGAAAGTGGGATAACATAGAACTAGTGTGAATTGGGTTTGTAGGTTAATTGACTTCTGCAAATTGTCCCCAGTGTGTGGGATAGAGCTAGTGCCCGGGGATCACTCATCGGCACGGACACACTGTTACTGCACTCTCTCTCTAAACTAAACAGAGGGTGGTGAATCTGTGGGATTCATTGCTACAGACGGCGGTGGAGGCCAAGTCATTGGATATTTGTAAAGCAGAGATTGATGGGTATATTATAGTATACTATATTACATTATAGTATATTATAGTATATTATAGTAAGTATGTGTGTATGTACATATGTGTGTGTGTATGTATATATATATATATATTTGTCTGGAGAAGGGTCTCGACCCAAAAGGTCCCCATTCCTTCTCTCCAGAGATGCTGCCTGCCCTGCTGAGTTACTCCACCATTTTGTGTCTACCTTCGATTTAAACCAGCACCTGCGGTATCACAAAATGCTGGAGTAACTCAGCGGGTCAGGCAGCATCTAGGAGAGAAGGAATGGGTGACGTTTCGGGTCGAGACCCTTCTTCAGACTGATGTCAGGGGGGGCAGGATATAGGTGGAGACACTGTCTTCCTGTCTCCACCTATATCCTTTCTTTTTCCCGTCCCCCGAAACGCCACCCATTCCCTCTCTCCTAGATGCTGCCTGACCTGCTGAGTTACTCCAGCATTTTGTGATACCTTCGATTTGTACCAGCATCTGCAGTTATTTTCCTACTAAAGCAGCATCTGCGGTTATTTTCCTATATATATATATGTGTGTGCGTGTGTATATGTGTGTGTGTGTGTGTGTGTATATGTATGTGTGTGTGTGTGTGTATATGTGTGTGTGTGTGTGTGTGCCTGCGTGTGAATATGTGTGTGTGCGTGCCTGTGTGTGTATATATATATATATACACACACACTATAAATAAATATGGGTGTGTGTTTATATGTATGTATGTATATATAATAGTATATAAGGATATAGTATATATTAGTAAGGGTATCTAAAGTTATGGGAGAAGGTTGGAGAGGGAAAAATAGATCAGCCATGATAAAATGGCAGAGCAGACTCGAGGGGCTGAATGGCCTAATTCTGCTCCTATGTCGTATGGTCTAACAGAGACAAAAACAGCCAGAGACGAACTCCTGCTGCGTTCGAGCCGCCAGGCATCGTGGGAAGACTGATTTCTGTCTGTAGGACCTTCCCCTCGACTTGTGATCATTCAAGATCGATTCCCCCAGTCTGGCTCGCGGGGCACAGTCATTTCCTCCGTAATTACCATGTGAATGAGCGGGCAGTGGCCACAGATCAGACTTCTCAATATCTAATGTAGACTAATATTAACAAAACCTAATAATCACTGGCTAATGTGCTGCCGTTAATGTCCATTAGCCGGGAAGTAATGTGTGCTTCAAGGTATTCAAGCCCCATTGAACTGTGGCAGGCAGGGAGTGGGAGATGCATGTCCACAGCCCTCTGGCAGAGAGGATGATCAGGAGTGGGGCTCATCCCACTACATCTTCAGGGACGGCTGCTAGGACAAGACACAGTGAATCTCCACCAGGATCAGTGGCTCGCTGGTACTATATTGTCATGTGCAAAAGCACAGTGAAATTATTTTCTTACATACAATTCAGTTAAGTATTGCCAGACCTAAGCACAATCCCCCGATTAGCACAGTGTTCAGAAACAGTCCACCGAGATGGAGCAGGCAAGAGGCGCCAGCTTCTGCCGCCATTTTCCAAGTCCAGTCCGTGCTCTCAGTCTTATGAGCGACGCCCAGGCTGTTAGACCATAAGACATACAGTCGGTTTATTCACAAAATGCTGGAGTAACTCAGCAGGTCAGGCAGCATCTCGGGAGAGAAGGAATGGGTACATTCCAGACATACAGTCGGAGCAGATTTAGTCCATTCGGCCTGTCGAGTCTGTCCTGCCATTCGATCGTGGCTAATCTGCCGTATAGGTGCAGGAGGAGGCCATTCAGTCTTCGAGCCAGCATTGCCATTCATTGTGATCATGGCTGATCATCAGCAATCAGTAACCCGTGCCTGCCTTCTCCCCATATCCCTTGATTCCGCCAGCCCCTAGAGCTCCATCTAACTCTCTTTTAAATTCATCCAGTGAATCGGCCTCCACTGCCCTCTGTGGCAGAGAATTCCACAAATTCACAACTCTCTGGGTGAAAAAGTTTTTTCTCACCTCAGTTTTAAATGGCCTCCCCTTTATTCTTCGACTGTGTGGCCCCTGGTTCTGACCTTTCCCAACATTGGGAATTATTTTCCTGCGTCTAGCTTGTCCAGTCCTTTCACAATTTTGTACGTCTCTATAAGATCCCCTCTCATCCTTCTAAACTCCCGTATATACAAGCCCAGTTTTTCCAATTTTTCCTCATATGACAGTCCCGCCATCCCGGGGATTAACCCGGTGAACCTACGCTGCACTGCCTCAATAGCAAGGGCGTCCTTCCTCAAATTAGGAGACCATTCTATTCTGCCGCCTCCCGCCAATGCCTTCCTTGGACGAGTGGGTAGACCTTCCCACAGCCGACCATGAGCGCACAGTCGGCCAGACCCCGGACGCTCTCCTCCCAGCCTTGCACCTCACGTCCGTCCTCACCAGTTCCGCCTCCTGGCCCGGGCGGCCGCCATTGATGGAGTGGGAGCACGTGGCCGCTGGCTGGGTGAGATCACGTGGGGCGCGGGGCGGTGACGTCACCTTTTGTCCCTTATTTGGAAGTGAGGAAGTTGGCAACCCTACTGGCGCTGTAAGGCAGCAAACTCTACTGCTGCGCCACCGTGCCGCCCGAAATGTTATTCCAGCTCTTTGTGCCTGTCTTCGGGAGATTCGCCAAGCTGTACACACACTCACCAGAGCCCATCAACATGCTCAGCGTGGCTCCCTGAAGCCGCAGAGAGATTCTTTTCAATCCCCTCTGATTGTGGCCTGAATGTGGGCCGGGACCTATTCTGGAGCCGGGGATTGTGTCCGTGCCCGAGGCTGTGTCACCCGCAGACACTGAATGAACGGAGCACAGTATCCCTTTCACAACCCTGAACAGATTGAGTTCGATCACTTCCCAGCATTATCCCAGGGAAATTGCCTCATTCTTACACACACATCTTTTCATCAGTTGCTCTTGAAAGAACTATTTTGTTGAACTTGAGCCAATTTAAACTTCTTTTTCATCGTTTTTTTTCCCTCTCTCCTCAATGCACCTCCCCCTCGGTTCTCCTTTCCTGAACTTTTCCTCCAAAATCCTATTATTTGAGCAGGTTCCGGAACCTTCTCTGCAAGATTAGAGAGCTGTGCTAATGTTCATAAGTTCCCAGGAGCAGAATTAGGCCATTCGGCCCATCGAGTCTACTCTGCCATTCAATCATGGTTGATCTGTCTCTCCTTCTCAACTCCATTATCCTGCTTTTGCCCAATTACACCTGACACCCTGAATAATCAAGAATCTGTCCATCTCCACCTTAAAAATACCCCAATAACGGCCTCGACAGCCTTCTGTGGCAATGAATTCCACAGATTCACCACCCTCCAACTAAAGAAATTCCTCCTCGTCTCCTTTCTAACAGTACGTCCTTTTATTCTGGAGCTATGCCCTCTAGTTCTAGACTCTCCCACTAGTGGAAACATCCTCTCCACATTCACTCTATCTGGGCCTTTCACTATTCGGTAAGTTACAATGAGGTCCCCCCCCCTCATCCTTCGAAACTCCAGCAAGTACAGGCCCAGTGCTTTCAAACATTCATCTTACGTTAACCTAATCGCCCCAGGGACCATTCTCGTAAACCTCCTCTGGGCCCTCTCTAACACCAGCGCATCCTTCCTCAGATATGGGGCTTGTTTTGCATACAACTAAAGCTTTTCACTGCACACGTGACAATAAACTAAATTGAAACTGAAACAAAACTGTTCCCAATACTCCTAACTGTTCCCAATACTCCTAACTCCTAACATTGCGACAGAGACTGTCACTCCCACATTGGTCCCTTCAGCCACAAGCGACCCTACTCTAACTGAGGTGTGGAGCAAGCAGCCAACTAGGATGCATCACCCATGGTCAGCCATGACCGAGGGGGCCTAAGAAGAAAAACAAAAGGTCTGACCAGTGCCTTAGAAAGCCTCAGCATTACGTCCCTGTTTTTATACTCTAGTCCTCTTGAAATGAATAGTAACATTGCATTTGCTTTCCTCACTACTGATTCAACCTGCAAATGAACCCTTTGGGAATCCTGCACCAAAAGGTTAATTTGCAAGTTACCCATCGTCATTGACTGTGAGGGTGGATGGGAGAGAGAATGATCCAACCAGTGTTGCTGGTAATATCTCATGGCCCTGCTAATGTTGTGTATAAAAACCTAGCAGTGCATTATCCAATTACAGCCACTTTTAATTGGAGAATGGGCTAGGAATGACGTTGGCAGTCGGGATGACTGTTGGCAAATCAAATTCCTTGTATGTTTACATACTTGGCTAATAAATTAATTACAATTACAATTAATGTTCAGAAATTCAGGATTTGGAATTTCTCAAGTGCAGCACTAATTGAATTAGCAGCATTTAATCAGAGGGTGTTTCAGTGGTGCAGTGGAGAGAACGCTGCCTCACAGCGCCAGAAACCCAGGTTCAATCCTGACCTCGGGTGCTGTCTGTGTGGAGTTTGCACATTCTTGTTGTAACAGCACCTCATATTTCACTTGGGCAGCTTACACCCCAACGGTATGAACATTGACTTCTCTAACTTCAGATAGTTCCTCTGTCCCTCTCTATCCCCTCCCCCTTCCCAGTTCTCCCACTAGTCTCCCTGTCTCCTACTACATCCTTTTTGTGTCCCGCTCCCTCCCCTGACATCAGTCTGAAGAAGGGTCTCGACCCGAAACATCACCTATCTCCAGAGATGCTGCCTGACCCGCTGAGTTACTCCAGCATTTATCGTCTACCTTGTAGTAATAGGTGGAAATAGGCACAGTCAGTCTGAAGAACGGTCCCGTCCTGAATCGTCACCCATCCTTTGTCTCCAGAGATTATGCCTGACCGCTGAGTTACTCCAGCACTTTGTGTTTATCTTCGGTATAAATCCGGCGTCTGCAGTTCCTTTCCACACAAGTGATAGGTGGACACAGGTGAGGGCTTTTTTTGATTGGCAGATGGCTGTATAAAGGCCAGAGATGAAAAGACAAAAAGCGTGGGATTAGGAGATAAGGACAGGAGAGGCGTGAAATGCAAAGCCAGAGGAAGGAATATTAACGAGAGTTCGCTCAAAGGCGTCAGAAGCCGCCCTTGAGAAACAATGGTCTGGGCTGAATGACTTTGCAACGTGTTCACTTAAACCCATCAATACTGAAGTCTGAAGTTGCTATCTTTTTTGCAAGACTTTCAACCTAGCATATTATTGTGACTATGCTTCACCTCTAAGCAGAAACAATGCCACAGATAAGGAAGGTCATGCAATGGTCGGAGCTGTTGGAAGGCTCCTTAAACTTGCCGACCTAGTTATCAGCCCTGTGCGGTCGGTCGCAGTTACAATGCAGAAGGGCTTGCACTAGACTTGCCGCATTGCACAGCACCATCTTCAGGGGACAGAGAGGATCAGATGCAAATGCGACAGACACAGGGACAGGACGATAGACACAAAATGCTGGAGTAACTCAGCGGGACAGGCGGCATCTCCAGAGAGAAGGAGTGAGTGGGCGACGTTTTGGGTCGAGACCCTTCTTCAGCATGAGGGGTTGCTAGGTTTAATCCGCTCCAGCTATTTTTTCAGTGGAGCAGTGGGTAGAGCTGTACCCTCATAATGCCAGAGACTAGGGTTTGACCCCGACCATCGAGTGCTGCCTCTGCGGAGGTTGCATGTACTCTCTGTGACCGCGCCTGCTCTACTTTCCTCCCACATCACAAAGACCTGGGGGTTTGTACGTGAACTAACCTCTGTAAATTGCCCCTGGTGTGTGGTGAGTGAATGAGAAAGTGGGATGATGGAGAGTTGGTGTCCGTGGGTGATGGGTGTGTAGCAGGGATGGTGGGCCGAAGAGCCTGTTTCCACCCTGCACCTCCCAACTAAACCGAAGAAAGGCAGAACCATGTTTCCAAACGATGGCTGCTGTCAGACGGAATCTGTCTCAGGTGCTGCTGTAAATGAAGTGCGTGAAGGGTGGGCAGAGAGGGTTAAAGACCCAGTTAAGCGAAAATGTTGTTGAAAAATGACTGGGCAGAGTTCACCAATAATCAGTCTGATAAAACAAGCCGGCACATTTGTTGCACAGATGAACGAGCGAAGGAACAGAAGAGGTTAAAGTGGATGAAAGTGGCTGGAAATAAATTCATTCAGAGAAGATAGGAGATATCTCGAGAAGTGTGGCTGTATAAAATGACTTTGTAATTTGTTCAGATGAATTCATGAATAGACTGATTGAAGTTTTTATCCTTTGCTCATTGTGAGGTTTGGCGTATGTTGAAGGTATTTCTGATTGGGGATGTGATAGTTTTGAAATCTTTCCTTGATACTCTCACAAATGGCTTTCTTCCTCTTGAAAAAACAGACCAAAGTCGCTTGCCGCTTTTAAGCCGTGACTGTAATGTTTTAATACTTTAAGAGATAGCTTCCCCGCCTCCTGCCATCACCTGCAGTCTGGCCTCTGAGTGGAATAATAGACAAGGAACTGCAGATGCTGGTTTTCATAACAACGGCACGAAGTGCTGAAGTAACTCAGCGGGTCAGGCAGCGTCTCTGGATACATGGACAGGTGACGTTTCAGTGACATTCTGGGACAGGACCCTTCGTTTAGTTTAGCTTAGAGATACAGCGCGGAAACAGGCCCTTGGGCTCTTGGAGTCTGCGCCAACCAGCAAACCCAGTACACTATCGAGGACTATCGTGCTCACTAGGGACAATTCACAATTTTATTTTACCGTTAATTAACCTATTAACCTACACACCTGTAGCCAATTAACCTACAAACCTGTACGTGGGAGGAAACCGGGGCTCCCAGAGAAAACCCTATGTGGTGGCAGGGAGAACATGGATAGGTGATGTTTCGGGTCGGGACCTTTCTTCAGACTGATTGTGGTGGGGGAGAGAAAGCTGGAAGAGAGATGAGGGGTGGGACAAGTGATAGGTGGATACAGGCGAGGAAAGTGTTTGATTGGGAAGTGGGCGGATAAAAGCCAGAGACGGGAAGAAGACAAAAGGCTGTGAGAAAAGGAGAGACAGGGAGAGATTTTGATGCAATGTCCAATCTGAGGAATGGCATCTCTGACCGTGCAGCAGCTCCTCGGACCAGACTTGTGTGTCCACACAGTGGCACAGCACCAGAGACCAGGGTTCGATCCTGACCTGGGGCTGCATAGAGTTTGCACCTTCTCCCTGTGGTCGTATGGGTTTCATCGAAACATAGGAGCAGGAGGAGGCCATTTGACCCTTCGAGCCAGCACCTCCACTCCACTGCCATTCATTGTGATCATGGCCAATCATCCACAATCAGTAACCCGTGCCTGCCTTCTCCCCACATCCCTTGATTCCACTAACCCCGAGAGCTCTATCTAACTCTCTTTTAAACTCATCCAGTGAATTGACCTCCACTGCCTGTGGGGTAACATTGAATTAGTGTATGGGTAATCAATGGTCGGCATGGACTGAAGGGCCTGTTTTCACACTGTCTCTAAAACACGTGGGGCTTGATCCACAGTCTCCTGAGTCGGAGGGGTGAGTGCAGTTCACTCACAAGGGAGAGGGAGAGATAGAGAGGTTTTATTGTTGATGCCTTCGGCAGTAAGGATCAAGGAAGTTGTGCATTTTGTGACATCTATATACTAAAACTCTCGTCTGTTATCTTGTTTGTGACTGAACTTCAGCCAAAACGGTACGCGATAGCGCAACAATTTTAGGCCCCACCTTACTCACCATTGTCACTAAGTTATTCACATTTTGAAGTTTAAAAGGAGGGGAAGGGGAGGGAGGGAGGGGGGAAGGGGGGAGAAGGGAGAGGGGAGGGGGGGGGGGGGTTGAGGAGAGAGGGGAGGGGGGGGGTTGAGGAGAGAGGGGAGGGAGGGAGGACAGGGTGCTGCACCAATGCAGGAGAGGTTTGGGCCTAACGGGTCCACTTGGTCTAGTTTGCCCTAAAATTTGACTGCTTTAAAAATGTCCTTGGAGACACAGCCCAATTGTGGAGGTGAGGCAGCTCTGGAAAGTGGAGGCCAATAACACAACTTGATTAACAGTTGACTAATCAATTCACAACATTATTTAATACATTGATTGACTAATTGCATTTGGCACCTTGCATTACCAATCCAGCGCCTAATCTAATGCATTATTGACTTCAGAATTGATAATATAACAAATAATTTTGCAATGTCCGATAGATTCTGTTTCCGCAGATGGAAATACTTGGATTACTTTATATTTTCTTCTGGCTGGCAACCAGATGAAATAAAATACACCCCTAATTCCAAAGCACACCCTCCTTGATCCTTACTGCCGAATGAATCAACAATCAAAGATAGATTACCATATACCAGTTCAATGTCATCCCACTTTTGCTTCCTACACACCAGGGGCAATTTACAGAGGCCAAATAATCTACAAACCCGCACATCTTTGGGATGTGGGAGGAAACCGGAGCACCCGGAAGAGAGAGTGACTTTCACAGGCGAAACGTATAAGATTATTAAGGGGTTGGACACGTTAGAGGCAGGAAACATGTTCCCAATGTTGGGGGAGTCCAGAACCAGGGGCCACAGTTTAAGAATAAGGGGTAGGCCATTTAGAACTGAGATGAGGAAAAACTTTTTCAGTCAGAGAGTTGTGAATCTGTGGAATTCTCTGCCTCAGAAGGCAGTAGAGGCCAATTCTCTGAATGCATTCAAGAGAGAGCTAGATAGAGCTCTTAAGGATAGCGGAGTCGGGGTATGGGGAGAAGGCAGGAACGTGGTACTGATTGAGAATGATCAGCCATGCACATTGAATGGCGGTGCTGGTTCGAAGGCCTCCTCCTGCACCCTATTGTCTATTGTCTATCTTTGGTATAAGCTCGCATCTGCAGTTCTTTTTTATTACATTAGACCAGGGGTGGTGTCTCTACATTTTAGTCTCGAGTCATAGAGTCATACAACGTGGAAACAGGCCCTTCGGCCCAACTTTCCCACGCCGACTGACACGTCCCATCTACACTCGTCCCACCTTCCGGCGTTTGACCCATACCCATCTAAACTCACCCTATCCATGTACCTGACTAAATGTATCTTAGACGTTGCGATTGTACAACGATACATGCTGCTCCATGTACAATGTACGCTAGTTCACACGCGCAAGAGCTCCAAATAGTTTGGGGCAGCTGCCACGTGGCAAAACACCTCTGGCCACATCGTACGTTACCACTCAGAGAATTCATGGCTGCTCAGTGCAATAGTGAACGTGGATGGGGAAACTTCCCAAAGTGGTCTCCAGGGTGGATAGTTGTGTGTGCATTGTGTGGGGTCTGTATGCAGTGCATAAGGTACGATACGATACGATAGAACTTTATTTATCCCAGGAGGGAAATTGGTCTGCCAACAGTCATAAAAATAACAAGAGACATGAAACATGAAATTAAAGTGACGAGTGGAAAGTCCAGGATTGGGGATGTGCAAAGATTGGGGAGCGGGGGGGAGGGGTCAGTCTACCCCACGACTGAAGGGGGAGGAGTTGTACGGTTTGACAGCCACAGGGAAGAAGGATCTCCTGTGGCGTTCGTTCTGTGCTGCATCTCGGTGGGACCAGTCTGTTGCTGAAGGTGCTCCTCAGGTTGACCAGTGTGTCATGGAGGGGGTGAGCTGTATTGTCCAGGATGCTCCACAGTTTGAGGAGCATCCTCCCCTCCAAGACCCACCTCCCATGAATCCAACTCCGCCCCCAGGACAGAGCCAGCCTTCCTGATGAGCTTGTTATTCCTGTTGGTGTCCGCGGCCTTCGCCCTGCTGCCCCAGCGCAAGGCAGCGAAGAAGATGGCGCTGGCCGTTTGAGTTTGAATCTATTTATTGTTGCGTGTTCCGAGGTACAGTGAAAAGCTTTTGTTGCGTGCTAAGCAGTCAGCAGAAAGACAATACATGATTACAGTCGAGCCGTCCACAGTGTACAGATATAGGATAACGGGAATAACGTGAATAATGTTTAGTGCAAGATAAAGCCTGCAAAGTCTGATCAAGGATCATAGTCCAAGGGTCTCCAATGAGGTAGATGGTAGCTCAGCTCTGCTCTCTGGGTGTGGGAGGACGGTTCAGTTGCCTGATAACAGCTGGGAAGAAACTGTCCCTGTACCTGGAGGTGTGCGTTTGTGGGTCTGTGCATGTTCGGAGAGCAGTGTGTTTTAGGCATGCACATTGTGCCTGGCGCATTGGGTAAACTGCGTTAGCAAGGATAGCGATTTACAACAGTGAGAGTGCTGTGAATCTGGCCCAGATGTTGTAAGCAGAGCGGTGTGCCTGGAGATGGATGTCCGTTGCATGTTGTACATGGAGTAGAGTAGAGTGGATCACTGTGCTGTGTTTTGCGTGGGGCAACGTGTGACTTCTGCCCAGAAAATGTGTGCGTTGTGCTTAAATCAGTGCTCATCGTTTCCATGGACCTGCATATGTATGTCACAGGGAGAAGAATGTGTTTTCCGTGGAACAGGATATGTGTTATGTGGAACAGTATGTTCTTTGTGAATGTTTAGCCTGCGAAGCAATAGTCTTACGTATTATGTGTGGGACAGTTTGTATTTTACACAGATCTGTGTGCGTTGTGTGTGGAGCAGTAAGTGTTTAATGTGGAGCAATGTGTGTTTTACACAGATTAGTCTATGTAAATAGCCATAGGAAACAGGCCCTTCGACCCAAATCGTTCATGCCGACCAAGACGCCCCATCCAAGCTGGTCCCATTTGCTCATATTTGGCCCACATCCTTCTATACAGTTCTGATCTATACAATACAATATATCTTTATTGTCATTGTACCCAGGGGGTACAACGAGATTGGGAATGCGCCTCCCATACGATGCAATAATTTAGGTAATTTAGACAGCAGCAACCCAACGAAACGAAACAGTTGTAACAGTTTTGGACAGGGTAAAGTGCAAGGGCAGGGTATACGTGTCCAGGAGTCTGAAGAAGGGTCTCGACCCGAAACATCACCCATTCCTTCTCTCCAGAGATGCTGCCTGACCTGCTGAGTTGCTCCAGCTTTCTGTGTCTATTCTCAGGTGTCTTTTAAATGCGGATTATAATATCGGCCTTAACTACCTCCTCTAGCAGCTCGTTCCATACACCCACCACCCTCTGTGTGAAAACGTTGCACCTCAGGTTGCTGTGACATCACAGACAAATCACAGCCAGCCACAGATGACCTCAGGCAAGGGGGTCCCCTGACAGGCAGATGGTAGGATAGAAACGATAATATAATATAATATAATATAATGTAATATAATAAAAATAGAAAAGTATCAGTGTTCATACTGTGGGGATGGGAGCTGCACAAGCAGAATATGAAGTGCTGTTCCTCCAGTTTGTGTAAACAGAAGTAGTTAGATGTCTCCCACCGTCTTTTACTTCAACTCAGCGTGTCTCAGAACTTTTCAGCGTGGGCATTATTGGATCGCAGCATCAAATTTACTCAGAGCAACTCCTACAACCTGAAATGTGATAATTTGCTGCTACTGGTGTTGATTGAAGAAACGAAAATATTGGCCAAGGTACCTCGTAGAACTCTCAGATCCGCTTCGAAATAGGTGATTGATCCTTGAATTGATTGAAAAATGCAGCTTGGAAACAGCCCCTTCGCATCAACGGAGTCCGGGCTAACCATTGATCTGTAGGAAACAAACTGCAGACGCTGGTATTTATTCACAAAATGCTGGAGTAACTCAGCAGGTCAGGCAGCATCTCAGGAGAGAAGGAATGGGTGACGTATCGGGTCGAGACCCTTCTTCAGTCTGAAGAAGGGTCTCGACCCGAAACGTCACCCATTCCTTCTCTCCAGAGATGCTGCCCGACCCGCTGAGTTACTCCAGTATTGTGTGTCTACCAACCATTGATCTCCCTTTTGTTCACACTAGTTCTACATTATCCCACTTTCACATCCACTCCCTACACACTGGGGGGGGGGGGGCAGTTTACATTATTCCCTTTATCATGTATCTGTACACTGTGAACGGCTCGATTGTAATCATGTACAGCCTTTGCGCTGACTGGTTTGCACGCAACAAAAGCTTTTCACTGTACACGTACACGTGACAGTAAACTGAACTAAACAGCGTCCAATTAACCTACAAACCCGCACGTCTTTGGGATATTGGAGGGTACCGGAGCACCCGGAGGAAACCCACGCGGTCACAGGGAGAACGTGCAACGTCCACACCCGTGGTCGGGATTGAACCCAGAGCTCAGAGGACCATCGGAACACAGCTACCAGACTTGGAGGGCATCTACAACACACGATGCCTCAGAAAAGCCACCAGCATCCACAAAGACTCTTCACACCCCTGCAACAGTCTGTTCGAACTCCTTCTATCGGGCAGACGATACAAGGCCTTCTATGCCCGCACCTCCAGACTCAGGAACAGCTTCATCCCCAGGGCCATAGCTGCTATGCACTGGTCCTGCTGAGCCGGATGGTCACATCGCACAGTGAACCGGCACAGACCTACTTGTTCTGTCTTAAAACTGTTACAATTTGTTTCGTTGGGTTGCTGTTGTTTAAATTAATTAAATTATCGCATCGTATGGGAGGCGCATTCCCAATCTCGTTATACCCCTGGGTACAATGACAATAAAGATATATTGTATTGTATTGTATGTGTGGTGCCGCGAGGCAGCAACTCCACCAGTTGTGCCACCGTGCCACCTTTCAGGAGAGGAGAGGGAAGGGTGACAGCGATGGCAGGAGTCAAGGGACCCATTCAGCAAGAGCCTGTGATGACTGGGCAGGGCAGCGTTGCAGACTGTGCTGAGTCTCACCATGAACAGCGATGCACCCTGTACCACTTGTTCATTTCCCACAAATTAAACTTTATTCAGAATAACAAAAATGATACAAAACAAGTACAGTGTAAAAAACCTTTGCCATTCTCCAATGTCTATACAGTCATTATTTTCATACAGATTTGGTAATGTTCACAATCTATCCTTATACCAATCACCCTTGTGGCCCCCTGGGTGATATCCCTTCTCTTCTCTGAGGGGCGTCTCTCTCCACCACACCCTGCCCCCCCCCCCCCCATGTCCAGCAGCTGAAGGACCCTAGACTGTGGTCCTCCCCCACAGAGCCTTGGCGTTGGCTGCACCGAGCTTCAGTGCGTCCCTCAGCACGTACTCCTGCAGCCTGCAGCGGGCCAGTCGGCAGCATTCCCCGACGGACAGCTCGCTCCGCCTGGAGGTCAACGAGTTTTGGGCCGTCGAAGGAGTTGATGATCTCCCAACGGCACAATGTCCGTCTCTGAATGTGTCCCTGGGAACAGCCCACGACCCAGAGAGTCCTCTGTCACGCTGCTGTTCAGGATGAACCATGACAAGGACCCTTGCCATCTTCTCCAGGCAAATCCACACTCTGCGAAAAGGTTGGCAACCGTGACCTCTCCACAGCCAGGAGCAGTCCCGAGGGTAGTGAGGGTCTGACAGTGTAGGGAGGATCTGACTGGGAGGGCTCCCCTCACCGCCAGCCAAGCCAGGTCTTGGTGCTTGTTGAGTGGAGATTTTCACCAGAGTCACATTTCACCAGAGTCTAGAAAGACATTCTTGCCATAGAGGGAGTACAGAGAAGGTTCACCAGATTGATTCCTGGGATGGCAGGACTTTCATATGAAGAAAGACTGGATAGACTCGGCTTGTACTCGCTGGAATTTAGAAGATTGAGGGGGGATCTTATAGAAACTTACAAAATTCTTAAGGGGTTAGGCAGGCTAGATGCAGGAAGATTGTTCCCGAAATTTGGGGAAGTCCAGAACAAGGGGTCACAGTTTAAGGATAAGGGGGAAGTCTTTTAGGACCGAGATGAGAACGTTTTTTTTCACACAGAGAGTGGTGAATCTGTGGAATTCTCTGCCAAAGAAGGTAGTTGAGGCCGGTTCATTGGCTATATTTAAGAGGGAGTTAGATGTGGCCCTTGTGGCTAAAGGGATCAGGGGGTATGGAGAGAAGGCAGGTACGGGATACTGAGTTGGATGATCAGCCATGATCGTATTGAATGGCGGTGCAGGCTTGAAGGGCCGAATGGCCTACTCCTGCACTTATTTTCTATGTTTCTATGTTTCACATGACAATGTAGTTTAAGATGGCCTCACGCCTGCCTGACTACGCACACCCCTCCGAATGAGTCCCATTTGTAAACCTGGTAACCTTTCCCAGCCGAAGATGGACAGAAAAAGCTAGAGTGACTCAGTGGGTCAGACAGCATTTCTGGAGAAAAGGAATAGGTGACGTTTCGGGTCGAGACCCTTCTTCAGGCTGAGATTCAGGGGAAAGGGAAACGAGAGATATAGACGGTGATACAGAGAGATATCAAACAAATGAATGAAAGATGTGCAAAAAAGGAACGATGATAAAGGAAACAGGCCATTGTCAGCTGTGGGCTGGGTGAAAATGTGTTACACACATCATTACTTTTTTACATATCTTTCATCCATTTGTTCTACATCTCTCTATTTCGTCTATATCACTCATTTCCCCCTCCCCTGAATCTCAGTCTGAAGGAGGGTCTCGACCCGAAACCTCACGTATTCCTTCTGTCCAGAGATGCTGCCTGTCCCGCTGAGTTACTGCAGCATTTTGTGCCCATCTTCAGTTTAAACCAGCATCTGCAGTTCCTTCCTAAACCTTTCCCAGCCAACTTTGCCGTGAGATCTCTATGCCAGTGAGACTTGGACTGTCTACAGCAGACATGCCAAACAGCTCAACCACTTCCACTTGAGCTGCCTACGCAGGCTCCTTCACATCAGGTGGCAGGACAAAATTCCCGACACAGAGGTCTTGGAACGGGCCGGAATCCCCAGCGTCCACACCCTCCTACGGAAAGCCCAAGCCAGATGGGCAGGCCATGTCGTCAGAATGCCCGAGAGTCGACTGCCAAAACAGCTTCTGTATGGAGAACTGTGTCAGGGCAAGCGCTCAGTTGGAGGACAGAAGAAACGGTTTAAGGACTGCCTCAAAGTGTCCCTCAAAGACTTGGACATCAACCTCAGCACTTGGGAGTCTCTTGCTCTGGACCGTCCAACCTGGTGTAGCAAGCTCACCACAGGAGCCCGTGCAGCAGAGAACAGACGCACTGCAGAGGCCCTGAGGAAACGCACCGCGCGCAAAGCCCGGGCTACCTCCACTTCCACTGCAGCACCCATCCACTTGTGTCCTACGTGTGGGCGTGCCTTCCGGGCCCGGATTGGCCTCACCAGTCACTTCCGGACCCACAGTCGCCAATCCTCCAACTGAAAGTGAAGTCATGGTCATCTTCGAACCCGAAGGACCAACAACAACAACAACGACAACAACAACATGGGAATAAAGAGCGGACAATAATAGTGGATTCATAGTTCAGATAGTTACAGAGGGGTGGAGAAGTAGCATCTTCTGTTGTTTGCAGCTGTGTTTGGGGTGGGAAGTGTTTTTCTCGAAGGCATTAAAGGTGGGTCGGCTTCATTGTGTCGGAGGAGGGCAGATGGTTGGTCGGAGGACCGCGCTGCATAATTGTCATGGGTTGAATTAATGTCAACAAAAGGGTGACATTGAGAAATCTCGCCGTCCCTGCCACACTGACTGCATTGTCCCCTCTCGACAGGATCGTGGGTCTGTTCTCTGTCCCCCTCAACCCCGACACAACACCTCATTATCAGGAAGGAGAGGCCCCAGCACATAATACCACACACCAGAGGATTGCACATCCTTCATTCATGTAGTTTAGTTTAGTTTAGTTTAGAGATACAGCACAGAAACAGGCCCTTCAGCCCACCGAGTCATCACCGACCAGCGATCCCCGCACATTAACAATTTCCTACACACACTAGGGACAATTTACACCGATACCAAGCCAATTAACCTACAAACCTGTACGTGTTTGGAGTGTGGGAGGAAACCAAAGATCTCGGAGAAAACCCAGGTGGTCACGGGGAGAACGTACAAACTCCATACAGACAGCACCCGTAGTCAGGATTGAACCCGGGTCTCCGGCGCTGCAAGTGCTGTAAGATAGCAACTCTACCGCTGCGCCACCGTGACCGCCCGGTCAGTTTGTTCCATATCCCTCTATATCAGCGTCCATATCTCTCGTTTCCTTTGCCCCTGACTCTCACTCTGAAGAAGGGTCTCGGCCCGAAACGTCATCGATCCACGTTCTCCAGAGATGCTGCCTGACCCGCTGAGTTACTCCAGCACTCTGTCAAAAGTCACCTATCCATGTTCTCCAGAGATGCTGCCTGAACAGCTGTTCCTCCAGCACTCTGTGAAACGTCACCTATCCACGTTCTCCAGAGATGCTGCCAGAACAGCTGAGTTACTCCAGCACTCCAGTGTCGTTAAGAGTTTTAATCAGTCTTCGCTCTGGGGATGTGAAGGAATTGCAAGACTACTTCAGGGACCCCAGTTAATCAGCCCACATACGTCACGGGAAGGGAACTGGAAACACGTGCCTGCTTCTTGCTTCAGTGGCCGGGATGTTTTCTGCAGGAAAGAGACAGCTGATGGGTGGCCAACGTCTATATCTCTCGCATCCTAAAAGGACTGGTTAGGTGTGACCTGGAGAACATTCACTCTGCCTACCTGGGAGAGCAGGGCCCAGCAATGTAGGCCAGTAACAATGTTGGCGCCAGACTCTTGTGTGCTGCCTCGGTGAGGTCTGCTGTACGGTTTTACCAGGTTGTAGGTAAAACAAAGCGTTTCACCGTGCCTGGGTACATGTGAGGGTAAAGTGCCATTGAATTATTGAGTCAGTCACCCATGGAGAATTCAGTGACATACCCAGAGAGCCGTGAGGATGAGGGGAGTCACTACCACTGAGGGGGGGCAGGGGCGGCACGGTGGCGCAGCGGTAGAGTTGCCGCCATACAGCGTCAGAGACCCAGGTTCAATCCTGACTCCGGGTGCTGTGGGGAAGATGTTAAGGTGTTTCCACTGGTGGGAGGGTCATAGAGCCATACAGCATGGAAACAGGCCCTTCGGCCCAACTCGTCCGTGCTGACCAAAATGCCCCATCTACGCCAGTCCCATTTGACTTCGTTTGGCCCATATCCCTCGGAACCTTTCCTATCCATGTACTCGTCCAAGTGTCTATTAAATGTCGTGTACCTGCCTGCCTCAACTACCTCCCCTGGCAGCTCATTCTACATACCCACCACCCTCTGTGTGGTGCAATGGCACAGCAGTAGAGTTGCTGCTTTACAGCGCCAGAGACCAGAGTTCGATCCTGACCACGGGTGCTGTCTGTGCGGAGTTTGTACGTTCTCCCTGTGACCGCTTGGGCTTTCGCCGGGTTCCTCCCACGCTCCAAAGACGTGCACGTTTGTAGGTTAATTAACTTCGGTAAAAGTTGTGAATTGTCCCTAGTGTGTAGGGTGGTGTTAGTGTATGGGGTGATCGCTGGTTGGCACGGACTCAGTGGGCCGAAGGGCCTGTTTCCGCGCTGTATCTCTTAAAGTAAAGTCTAAAGATGTGGATTGGCACAAAATGTTGGAGAAACTCAACGGGACAGGCAGCATCTCTGGATAGAAGGAATGAGGGACGTTTTGGGTCGAGACCCTTCTTCAGACTGAAGATAGGTCTCTTCCAGTCTGAAGAAGGGTCTCGACCCGAAATGACACCCATTCCTTCTAGCCAGAGATGCTGCCTGTCCCGCTGAGTTACTCCAGCATTTTTTTTGTCTATCTTCAGTGTAAACCAGCATCTGCAGTTCTCGCCTACATACTAAAGATGTGGAGGCTGGGAGAAGTTCCCACACTCCAGTGAGGAGCGATGTTTGCCCGATACATGGTAACTTGTGATTGTAACCAGTCCAACTCCGTGGCAATTCCAACGTTGCCAGCACAGAGCCAGGGATCGCCTGCCTGTACAGTACAGGCTCGAAAGCAGCATCTTGTGCTTTGTACCTTCATTATATGGCCAGCGTCTGCGACCCTTGGAGAGGCACCAAGTAACTCAGCAGGTCAGGCAGCATCTCTGGAGAAAAAGAAGAGGTGACGTTTTGGGTCGAGACCCTTCTTCAGACCCAGAGTCAGGGAAAAGGGAAAGGAGAGGTATGAAAAGGTACATGGAACAAATGAATGGAAGGTGTGCAAAAGGACAAATCTAAGCCAGCAGCGATGATCAAGGAAAGGCGGAGCTCACAATGGTCCATTGTTGGCTGTGAAGGTGTTAACGAGTGGATAAAAAACAATGAAACTCAGCAGGACGACAGGGGAACTAGTGGGACAACTAGGGTGGGGGAGGACCGGAGAGTGAGGGAGTGCAAGGGGTACTTGAAATGAGAGAAATCAATGTTCGTACCACTGGGTTGTATTGGGAACTGACTTCAGCAGATGACAAGTGGTGCAGGAACAGGTTTGGGGCTTTTGTTGGGGTAGCCAGCATGTGCCTTTGCTAATTGAACTAATTTGACCTGGAATGAGTTAACAAAAAATCCTTCCTCGGACATCATCAGCGAATTCCCAGGCGGAGTCTTGTTTTCCCAGGGTTTTGAAACCTTTGACAAGCCTACAACAAATTCCCTTCATCCTTATGCTGACTGCTCTGGTTATTTGAATGAAATTTGTTAATAAGCCTTTTGTGTGTGTGTGTGTGTGTGCGTGCGTGCGTGCGTGCGTGCGTGCGTGCGTGTGTGAGTGAGTGTGCGTATGTGTGTGTGTGAGTGAGTGTGTGCGTATGTGTGTGTGTGTGAGTGTGTGTGAGTGTGTGCGTATGTATGTGTGTGTGCATATGTGTGTGTGAGCATATGTGTGTGTGAGTGAGTGTGTGTGTGCATATGTGTGTGAGTGAGTGTGTATGTACAACAAAGAATGCACGGCTGCCTGCGTTTAACAAACGTGCGGCACGGTGGCGCAGCGGTAGAGTTGCTGCCTCACAGCACTAGAGACCCAGGTTCGATCCTGTCAACGGGTGCAGTCTGCACGGAGTTTGCACACTCTCCCGGTGACCTGCGTGGGTTTCCTCCGGTTTCTCCGGCTTCTTCCCACACTCCAAAGACGTGCAGGTTTGTAGGCTAATTGGCTTTGGTAAAAATTGTCAATCATCCCTAGTGTGTGGGATAGTGCTAGTGTACGGGGTGATCGCTGGTCGGCGCGGACCCGGTGGGCCGAAGTCTAACATCAACATGGGAAAGCTGCAGACAGAGAGTGATGGAACCCTTCCCATTTGTTCTGCATTCATATCACAGAGTGGTGGACTTTGCTCAGTCCATCACGGGTACTGGACTCCCCACCGTCAAAGGCACCTGGCGGAGTCACTGCCTGAAAAGGACAGTTAAGACCCCGCACCAAAGGGCCTGTTTCCGCACTGTATCTCCAACGTCTAAAGCAATGTGATGATCATTTTTCCAGTACGTTTGACTGAGGGATTAATACAAACCAGACGACAGACGGAACTGTCTCCTGCTATTGGAAACAGTGGGATCATCTCCATGCACCTAAGAAGCCAGATAGAGTCACATAGCGTGGAAACCGGCCCCTTGGCCCAACTTTCCCACAACGACCAAGATGCTCCATCTACACTTGTCCCACCACCTGCCCCTCATCCATGAACCTGTCCAAATGTCTTTTAAACATTGCGATAGTACTTGCCCCAACCACCTGCTCCGACAGCTCATTCCACATGCTTTGTGTAAAAAAGTTGCCCCTCAGGTTCCTATTAAATCTTCCCCCCCCCCCCACCTTAAACCTATGTCCTCCGGTTCTTGATTCCCCTACTCTCGGGAAAAGACTACCTACCTATTCCTTTCATGATGTTATACACCTCTATAAGGTCACCCCTGATTCTCCTGCGCTCTGAGGAATAGAGTCCTAGCCTTCTCAACCTCTCCTTCTACCTCAGGCCCTCGAGTCCTGGCAACATCCTCGTAAATCTTCTCTGCTCCCTTTCCAACTCAAAACAACATCTTTCTTGTAGTAGGGTGACAAAAAATGGACACAATACTCTAAATGCGGCCTTATCAATATCTTGTACAACTCCCAACCTCTATACTCAATACTCTGACTGATGGCCAATGTTCTGAATGCAGTCTTGACCAGCCTGTGACGCCACTTTCTAGGAACTATGTACCTGCATTCCTAAATGCTTGGTATCTTATCCCAAATCCCCCACTTCCAATGCAAATTCAATGTTATATTCTGCGCAAATCCACCCTTAGTTCTTTATCTGTACGCTGTGGACGGCTTGATCATATTCATGAATATTCTTCTAGTTTAGTTTAGAGATAGAAACATAGAAAATAGGTGCAGGAGTAGGCCATTCGGCCCTTCGAGCCTGCACCGCCATTCAATATGATCATGGCTGATCATCCAGCTCAGTATCCCGTACCTGCCTTCTCTCCATACCCCCTGATCCCTTTAGCCACAAGGGCCACATCTAACTCCCTCTTAAATATAGCCAATGAACTGGCCTCAACTACCAAGATGCAGTACAGATGCAGGCCATTTGGCCCACTGAGTCCGCGCCAACTAGCGATCCCCACTACCCCAACACTATCTTACACACACTTTTTTGCCAATGCCAATTAACTTACAAATCTGTCCGTCTGTGGAGTGCGGGAGGAAACCGGTGGAAACCCACGCGGTCACGGGGAGAACGCACAAAATCTGTAGACAGGATGGAACCCGGGTCTCTGGCGCCGTAGGCAGCAATTCTATCGCAGCGCCACCGTGCATTTCTCCTTGACTGGATAGCATGAAACCAAAGGTTTTTTACAGTACCTGTAAAACAATAAAACTAAACTAAACTAAATTCTAAAGTAAAGATCTCCTCTATGCCGCGCTGCTGTGCCAACCCAGATTGAAACATGAACCCTGACTCAGAGCCCTGATTTGCTTTGAAGTCATCAATCCCTCCACACTGTAAGAAGAATAAATCCTGCCATTCATTCAGCGACAGCATCTCTTTAATGTGCTTCCAACAGAGTGCCTGGTTTAGGATGTCTGAATACATCTAAAGGAGCCCCATTACGTGAGGATGGGCAACTCCAGACACCGCTCAGGATGGGGGTAGCTGCTGCCTCACCGCGCCAGAGACCCGGGTTTGATCCTGGCCTGAGGTGCTCTCAGTGGGAGTGTACACGTTCTCCCTGTGACTGCGTGGGCTTC
This sequence comes from Rhinoraja longicauda, assembly GCF_053455715.1. Lineage (NCBI taxonomy): Eukaryota > Metazoa > Chordata > Chondrichthyes > Rajiformes > Arhynchobatidae > Rhinoraja > Rhinoraja longicauda. Next base: position 26,916,363 of record NC_135978.1, on the reverse strand, counting down.
CTACGGGTGCTCCGGTATCCTCTCACATCCCAGTGGTCTGGTCTGGTTTGGTCAGGTCTGGTTTGGTCTGGTCTGATCTGGTCTGGTCTGGTCTGATCTGGTCGGGTCTGGTCTGGATGTTGGGTCTGATCTGGCCTGGTCTGGTGTGGCCGGGTCTGGTGTGGTCTGGTCTGGACTGGACTGATCTAGTCTGGTCAGATCTGGTTTAGTCTGGTCTGAACTAGTCAGTTCTGGACTGGTCTGGTCCGGTCTGATCTGGTCCGGACTGGTCTGGTCCAGTGTGGTCTGGTCTGATGTGGTCCGGTCTGGTCCAGTGTGGTGTGGTGTGGTGTGGTGTGGTCAGGTCTGGTCAGGTCTGGTCTGGTCAGGTCTGGTCCAGTGTGGTCTGGTCCAGTGTGGTGTGGTCTGGTCAGGTCTGGTCCAGTGTGGTCTGATGTGGTCAGGTCTGGTCCAGTCTGGTGTGGTGTGGTCTGGTCTGGACTGGTCAGGTCTGGTCTGGTCTGGTCAAGTCTGGTCCAGTGTGGTGTGGTGAGGTCAGGTCTGGTCCAGTGTGGTCTGGTGCGGTCTGGTCTGGTCAGGTCTGGTCCAGTGTGGTGTGGTGAGGTCAGGTCTGGTCTGGTCAGGTCTGGTCTGGTCTGGTCAAGTCTGGTGTGGTCTGGTCCAGTGTGGTCTGGTCAGGTCTGGTCCAGTGTGGTGTGGTGAGGTCAGGTCTGGTCCAGTGTGGTGTGGTGAGGTCAGGTCTGGTCCAGTGTGGTCTGGTGCGGTCTGGTCAGGTCAGGTCTGGTCCAGTGTGGTGTGGTGCGGTCTGATGTAGTCAGGTCTGGTCCAGTGTGGTGTGGTGTGGTCCAGTGTGATGGTGTGGTTGGGCCAGTGGGACGGGGGACGGGGGGGGTCGGGGGACCGGGTTGTATTGACGGTCTCACACATGGCGTGTCTTTCTCCCCCCCCGGCTGTGTGCAGGGTTCCCGGCAGCGGCCTACAGTCCAGTGGCAGCAGCGGCGGCAGCAGCAAGAGGATCAGGTAGGGGCTCCCACGGAAGAGAGGGCTACATGGCGTACCCCCAGAATGTACGGGCAGGTAAAGCTCCGTTGGTATTCTGTGTGGCTGCACCTGTCCGTCCCGTCCTCACTCTCTCGTCGGGTCTGTGTCGCTTTGTCTCGCTGCGCTCTCGCGGGGGCGGGGGGCGGGGGGCGGGGGTCAGGAGGCGGGGGTCAGGGGGCGGGGGGTGGGGGGGCTTGGTTTGCAGATGGCAAAGTCCCATCCAAGAGGCTGCCCGTAGAGTTGGCCTGAGTTACACCAGCAGCAGGGCCCCTAGTTAAAGCAAGGGGCGGGGGGCCACACCGTCACTGGGCGGGGGTTAGTGGGGGACGGTGGTCTGCGGCCCCACGTTTAACCCCTGTGTGCGCTGCTTGCAAAGGATTACTTTCGGTGTGCTGGTTTTAACCGTAATGCCGAGCAGTGATGGGCCAGTTACTGGATCAGGGCCCTTGTTCCAGTCCAGGCCTCCTCTATTCAGGAGCAATTGCAAAGATTCCGAGGAAGCAATTGTTATGGCTGCCCCATCAATTGAGATGAAGTCTGAAGAAGGGTCTCGACCCGAAACGTCACCCATTCCTTCTCTCCTGAGATGCTGCCTGACCTGCTGAGTTACTCCAGCATTTTGTGAATAAATACCTTCAATTGTGATGGCTGCCCCTTCCGGGTTCAATCCATCTCGCCCTTCATCTGTCACCTCCTTTCTATTCATCTCCTTAAGACACCGGAGCTGAATTAGGCCATCCACTCCACCATTCGATTGTGGCTGATCTATTTTCCCCTCCCAACCCCACTGTCCTGCCCTCTCCCCATTGACCTTTGATGCTTCACTCCCCTCTCATTCCCTATTCTTCACCCTCTCATCCCCTCTCTTTCTCTCACTCTCTTGCTTGCTCTTTATCTTTCTCTCTTTCTCTCTCTGTCTCCCTCTCTCCCTTCCTCCCATCTTTGTCCCTTTCTCTTTCACCCTCTCTCCCTCACCCTCCTTCTCCCCCTTCTCTCTCTCTCATTCTCTCTCCTTCTTTCTCTCCCTCTTTTTCTCTCTCTTTCTCTCTCGCCCCCTTCTCTCACTCTCTACCTCTTCTCTCTCTCTATCTCTCTACCCCCCCCCCCCCTCTCTCTCACATCCCAATGGTCTGGCCTGGTCTGGTTTGGTCAGTTCTAGTCCAGTCTGGTCTGGTCTGGTCTGATCTGGTCTCTCTCGCTTCTCTCTCTCTTTGCGTCTCTCTCTCTCTCTTCCCACTCCCTCCCTCTCCCTCCCCTCACCCTCCTCCTCCCAGCCATCACTCCTTCCCCCCTTGTACAGACTCCATGCAGCCACCCCCTGACCAGCTATCCTGGCTCATGAGTGTTCTGCCCACAGTCCATCGAGATGCCTGTTTAACCTTGCTTCCATCATTTACTTTGAGTGCCTTTGGTGCCATTGAAGAAAATAATAATAATTTGACAAATTCTTTGCCTAAACCATTTAACAGTGTTGGCGTGGGTATATCTTTGCGATTTACTGAACTTTGGTGGCCATGCAGTTGGCTCTGGAGGGAAGTTTTGGTTTGCCCAGCCCGCTGATCTGGGTTTGAGGGCTTTTTGGTTAAACTCCATAAACAATCGAAGGTAGACACAAAAATGCTGGAGCAACTCAGCGGGTCAGGCAGCATCTCGGGAGAGAAGGAATGGGTGACGTTTCGGGTCGAGACCTTCGATTTAAACCAGCATCCATCCACAGTTTTTTTTCCTGCTCCGTAAACAATCCTTCCATACCAGCTCTGCCTCACGAGCCTTGCGCCGATGACCTCTGGCCAAGGCGTCAGCTTCTTGTGGAAGGGCAAGAGGCAGTGAAACATTGTGTGGGTTTGCTCGTATGAGGGGGGGCTGTGTGTATCTTCCAGCTGGTGGCACAGTTGGATGGGGGGGGGGGGGAGGAGGAGGGAGGGAGGGGGGGTTTTGGAGGGGGCAGGCGTCAGCGAGGTGTAAAAAGTCTGAATTCCCCCATTTTGCGGCAGTCCGCTCAGAGCTTTGGCCGGGAGCTGTGGACATCCCAGCCCCAGCAAGGCCAGGCCCAGCTCCACGCGGGTGGGAGATGGGAGGGGAGGTAGGGTGAAGAAAGAGAGACTTGGCTTTTACAGTGATGTCTCTGAGCCTCCACTTTACCCTCCCAATCTCACTGACAGGTACACGTAAATGCACACACGCATACGCGCGCACACACACACACACACACACACACGCTTACATATGCACGCACACGCACATACACACACACACACACACACTCGCTTACATATGCACACACGCATACGCGCGCACACACACACACACACACACACGCTTACATATGCACGCACACGCACATACACACACACACACACGCACTCGCTTACATATGCACACACTCACACATCTTCACACACACACACACACATACACGCACACACACATACACGCGCGCACACACACACACACATACACGCGCGCACACACACATACACGCACACACACATACACGCACACACACATACACGCGCGCACACACACATACACGCACACACACATACACGCGCGCACACACACACACACACACGCTTACATACACACACACACACACACATATTCACACAAACACACACACACACACACATCTTCACACACACACACAGGAGGCCGTTCGGCCCATCGGCCCATCCATGTCGTTGGAACAATGTGACCGATATCCCGATTCCCTGCCTGTCCTCCATTACGTACACAACAGCTCTTCTGTCAAAGAAACCAAAGAAGCCTTCACCCTTCTCTGTGACAGTGTGCTCGATCTGCCCAGTGGAAATGGAATACCATCAGGCAGTTGCCAAAGAATTCTTTCTGATTCTTGATGCCCAATCGATAGAGCAGAGCACGAAATTGAACAAAGATATTTTGCAGGGTGTTCTGTTAAAATCATATCTTCAATGAACCACCGCACCAGCTGGGTGTGAGATGGAGTGTTCCGGTGTCTACCCCCGGTGAAATTCCCAGTCCCTTGGACCCCCGGCAGTGGGAAGCCACCAAGCATTCACCAGGATGAAGGGGAAGAAGGGTCCTTTTCCCACAGGGATCACCTTGGTCTTGATGCCAGGCCCTGGCTGTGAGCTACAATGCCAGAAGCTAAAGGGCCAAGATGTCAATAGACAATAGACAATAGGTGCAGGAGGAGGCCATTCGGCCCTTCGAGACAGCACCGCCATTCAATGTGATCATGGCTGATCATTCTCAATCAGTACCCGTCCCTGCCCTCTCCCCATACCCCCTTGACTCCGCTATCCTTAAGAGCTCTAGCTCTCTCTTGAATGCATTCAGCGAATTGGCCTCCACTGCCCTCTGAGGCAGAGAATTCCACAGATTCACAACTCTCTGACTGAAAAAGGTTTTTCCTCATCTCAGTTCTAAATGGCCTACCCCTTATTCTTAACCTGTGGCCCCTGGTTCTGGACTCCCCCAACATTGGGAACATGTTTCCTGCCTCTAACGTGTCCAACCCCTTCATAATCTTATACGTTTCGATAAGATTAATAATCTTATACGTTTCGATATGTCATCCTAATCTTCTCATCCAGATCTCTGACTTTGTGATCTTCCGGTTGCTAAACACTTTAACTCTCCCTCCCATTCCAACACTGACCTTCCTGTCCTGGGCCTCCTCCACTGTCAGAGTGAGGCACAACACAAATTGGAGGAACAGCACCTCATATTGGTGCTGACCTCCCAATTCGGACCCAACCCGGACTACCGTCTCCAACCCCACCCTCTACTACAGGTAACTGCAGCAGGGGTTCCACTAGGTCTCCCCCTTCCCCCTCCAGCCAGTTGACCCCTAGTACTCCTCACACCGGTCCTCATGCCCCCCTCTGCCCAGCTAACCCACCACCCCCCCACCATACATCCCCTCCACCTGCCCCCCTGCCTCCATCCGACCCCAACCCCCACCATTGCCGGGTGTTCACCATCCCCCCTGACCTCCCCCTTTCAGACACCGAACGGTCTGTCCTCAGCAGAGGCCTTACCTTTGTTCCCCTCCGCCCCCACATCAACGAGTTCCGCGTCCGCCATGACGTGGAGCTCTTCTTCCGCCTCCGAGCCTTTTACCACGGCAAGGAGTCCCGACCCCGCACTGATGACCCCTTCTCCCGTCTCCAACGGACCCCCTCCACTTTTACCCCCCAGTATGGCCTACTACCCCCACTAGAACTTTTTATCGCAAACTGCCGGCGTGACATCGGCCGCCTCAAATTCTCCACTCCCCTGACGAACTCCAACTTCTCCCCTCCTGAACGTGCAGCCCTCCACTCACTCCGCAACAACCCGGACTTAATAATTAAACCCGCTGACAAGGGAGGGGCTGTGGTAGTCTGGCGTGCTGACCTCTACCGCACCGAGGCCAGACGACAACTATCAGACACCTCTTCCTACCTATCCCTGGACAATGACCCCACCGATAAACACCAGACCTTCATCAGCAGCACCATCACCGACCTCACCAACTCCGGCGAACTACCCCTCAGTGCCTCCAATCTCATAGTTCCCCAGCCCCGCACGGCCCGATTCTACCTCCTACCCAAAATCCACAAACACAACTGTCCCGGCAGACCCATTGTCTCTGCCTGCTCATGCCCCACCGAACTTATCTCTACCTACCTCGACTCCATCCTATCCCCCCTGGTCAAATCCCTCCCCACCTACGTCCAAGACACCTCACACGCTCTCCATTTCCTGGATAACTTCCGGTTCCCAGGCCCCCACTCCCTCATTTTCACCATGGATGTCCAGTCACTCTACACTTCCATCCCCCACAAGGATGGTCTCGAAGCCCTCCGTTTCTTCCTCGACCGTAGAACCAGCCAATCCCCATCGACCAACACTCTCCTCCGCCTAGCAGAGCTGGTTCTTACCCTCAACAACTTCTCCTTTGACTCCTCCCACTTCCTCCAAACCAGAGGCGTAGCTATGGGCACTCGCATGGGCCCTAGCTACGCCTACCTCTTTGTCGGGTACTTCGAACAATCCCTGTTCCAGACGTACACTGGCCCCATCCCCGAACTCTACCTCCGCTAGATCGATGACTGCATTGGTGCTACCTCTTGCACCCATGCTGAACTCACTGACTTCATACACTTCACCTCCAATTTCCATCCTGCCCTTAAATATACCTGGACTATCTCTGACATCTCCCTCCCGTTTCTGGACCTCACCATCTCCATCACAGGAGAAAAACTAGTGACGGACATTTTCTACAAGCCCACCGACTCGCACAGCTATCTGGACTACACTTCTTCCCACCCGGTCCCCTGCAAAAAGTCTATTCCCTACTCCCAATTCCTCCGTCTACGCCGCATCTGTGCCCGGGATGAGGTGTTTCAGACTAGGGCTTCCGAGATGTCCTCGTTTTTCAGAAAACGGGGCTTCCCCTCCTCCATTATAGATGAGGCTCTCACTAGGGTCTCTTCTACATCCCGCAGCTCCGCTCTTGCTCCCCCTCCCCCCACTCGCAACAAGGACAGAATCCCCCTCGTTCTCACCTTCCACCCCACCAGCCAGCGGATCCAACATATCATCCACCAACATTTCCGTCACCTACAACGGGACCCCACCACTGGCCATATCTTCCCATCCCCTCCCCTCTCTGCGTTCCGCAGAGACCGTTCCCTCCGTAACTCCCTGGTCCACTCGTCCCTTCCTACCCAAACCACCCCAACCCCGGGCACTTTCCCCTGCAACCGCACGAGATGCAACACCTGTCCCTTTACCTCCCCCCTCAACTCCATCAAAGGACCCAAACAGTCTTTCCAGGTGAGACAGAGGTTCACCTGCACCTCCTCCAACCTCATCTATTGCATCCGCTGCTCTAGATGTCAACTTATTTATATCGGCGAAACCAAGCGCAGGCTCGGCGATCGTTTCGCTGAACACCTGCGCTCGGTCCGCATTAACGCAACTGATCTCCCGGTGGCCCAGCACTTTAACTCCCCCTCCCATTCCCAGTCTGACCTCTCTGTCATGGGCCTCCTCCAGTGCCATAGTGAGGCCCGCCGGAAATTGGAGGAGCAGCACCTCATATTTCGCCTGGGCAGTTTGCGGCCCGGTGGTATGAACGTCGACTTCTCCAACTTCAGATAGCTCCTCTGTCCCTCCCTTCCCCTCCTCCTTCCCAGATCTCCCTCTATCTTCCTGTCTCCACCTATATCCTTCTTTTGTCCCGCCCCCGACATCAGTCTGAAGAAGGGTCTCGACCCGAAACGTCACCCATTCCTTCTCTCCCGAGATGCTGCCCGACCTGCTGAGTTACTCCAGCATTTTGTGAATAAATCAATTCGTACCAGCATCTGCAGTTATTTTCTTATACCTCATATTTCACTTGGGCAGCTTACACCCCAACAGTATGAATATTGACTTCTATAACTTCAAGTAACCCTTGCTTTCCCTCTCACTCCATCCCACTCCCTTCCCAGTTCTTCTACTAGTTTGATTGTCCTCCTGATTAAATGTTATTGTGTGCCTCGTTGTCACCTTCCCCCAGCGAACAATAATCTATTCTACATTTTCCTTGATCTGCGTCCCCTTTGATCTTTCGTTTTCCCACCTTACCCTTCCATATCTTTTTGTCTCCCTCTCCCCTGACTTTCATCCTGAAGAAGGGTCTCGACCTGAAACGTCACCCATTCCTTCTATCCAGAGATGCTGCCTATCCCGCTGAGTTACTCCAGCATTTTGTGTCTATCTTTGGTGGGGGAGGAAGCCAGGGCGAAAATAAAGTGGTGGTGATGGGTCGAGAGAGAGGGGAGGGCAATTAATCTCCACACAAGCGCACATGCGCACACACACGTACACACGCACACACACACACACACACGTACACACGCACACACACACATATGCCACAAACCATCTGGGTTTGGAGTATTGGCTCATTCTCTATAGGACCTGCCCTCTCAGGATCCCTGGGTCGTCCCTCAGATCTGCCAGCTGGAAAATGTAATCAAGCAAGCGAAATGACTCGCAGGTAGGTGTGTGAGTAGATTGTCTTTTGTTTCCTCGGTCGGTTGGGCCTGTGTGAGAGAATGTTTCTGAGGCAGACTTTTCTGCCTCTCTTTCACTCGGACCTGCATGCCTCCATCTCAAATGTTCCACTGAGCTCCTGGCCTAGGAATCCTGTCAGGTTATAAGGTCAAAAGTGATTGGAGCAGAATGAGGCCATTCAGCCCATCAAGTCTACCTGCCATTCAACCATGGCTGATCTAGCTCTCCTTCCTAACCCCATTCTCCTGCCTTCTCCCCATAACCCCTGACACCCGCACTAATCAAGAATCTATCAATCTCCCCCTTAAAAATATCCACTGACTTGGCCGTTTGTGGCAATGAATTCCACAGATTTTCACTAGTGGAAACATCTCTCCACATCCACTGTATCCAGGCCTTTCACTATTCTGTATGATTCAATGAGGTCCCCCCTCATCCTTCTAAACTCCAGCGAGTACAGGCCCAGTGCCGACAAACGCTCATCATATGTTAATGCAATCATTCCTGAGATCATTCTCGTAAACCTCCTCTGGATTCTCTCCAATGCCAGCACACCCTTCCACAGACATGGGGCCCAAAACTGTGCACAATACTCCAAATTCAGTCTGACCAGTGCCTTATAAAGCCTCAGCATTACATCCCTCCTTTTATATTCTAGTCCTCTTGAAATAAATGCTCTCGAAAGAAGACTACTATGCTTTGATGAGGGCTTTATCCTGGACCCAGCCCTCTATCCAGCTTTGTTTACATGCAGACTGTAAATGGGCAATGGTGGTGTAGTGGTTAAGTTATCAGACCAGCAGCCAGATTTCTGGTTCAGTAATCCAGCGGCAGAAGTTCGAATCCCACTGCGGCAGCGGGAGAATTTAAACTCAACTAATTAAATACAAGAGTCTCATGGAACTATTGGATTGTTATTACAAACGCATCTGGTTCACTACTATCCTTTAAGAAATTAGATTTCCTTACCTGGTCTGCCAAGCAGAATGATCAATATGGTTAACTCCTGCTGCCTACAATCAGGGCAATTAGGGATGGATAATATAAGAAAATAACTGCAGATGCTGGTACAAATCGATTTATTCACAAAATGCTGGAGTAACTCAGCAGGTCAGGCAGCATCTTGGGAGAGAAGGAATGGGTGACGTTTCGGGTCGAGACCCTTCTTCAGACTGATGTCGGGGGTGGGACAAAGGAAGGATATAGGTGGAGACAGGAAGATAGAGGGAGATCTGGGAAGGAGGAGGGGAAGGGAGGGACAGAGGACCTATCTGAAGTTGAATAATAGACGTGGATGGATAATAGACGTGGATATATCCCAGAGTCACAGTCTTTAGATTTAGAGATACAGCACGGAAACAGGCCCTTCGGCCCACCGGGTCCGCGCTGACCAGCGATTCCCGCACATTAACACTATCCGACACACACTAGGGACAATTTTTACATTTACCAAGCCAATTAACCTACAAACCTGTACGTCTTTGGAGTGCGGGAGGAAACCGAGGATCTCGGAGAAAACCCACGTAGGTCACGGGGAGAACGTATAAACCCGGTGCAGACAGCGCCCGTGGTCGGGATCGAACCCGGGTCTCCGGGCACTGCATTCGCTGTAAGGCAGCAACTCCACCGCTGCACCACCGTGCCACCCTAAAGTGATACAGAATGGAAACAGGCCCTTCGGCCCAACTTGCCCACACCGGCCAACATGTCCCAGCTACACGAGTCCCACCTGCTCACGTTTGGTTCATATCCCTCCAAACCTGTCCTAACCTGTATCTGCATCCTGAAGGATAATTGATTGATCACAAGACTATAAGACACAGGAGCAGAATTAGGCCATTCGGCCCCCTTTTAAGAAACATTTAGACCGGTACATGGATAGGACAGGTTTAGAGGTATATGGGTCAAATGCGGGCAGGTGGGACTAATGTAGATGGAACATGTTGGTGGGTGTGGGCAAGTTGGGCCAAAGGGCCTGTTTCCACATTGTATAACTCCATGACCCTGTCTATCCGCCATTCAATCATGGCTGACCTATCTTTCCCTCTCATTTCCATTCTCCTGCCTTCTCTCCATCGAACACCACTGCCAGCAAACTCCGAGGAAAAATGTCCAGTGAACATTAAAACATCATACTATCTCCCTTCAACACATTAGGTTTAGGTTTAGCTTTATCATTATTGTCAGATATAACGGGCTGCAGTGAAAAGCTTTCTTTTGCATGTTATCCAAACAGTTCAGATATACTGTACATAAATACAATCAAGTTAAACTCAAGTACAATAGGTAGAGCAAAGGGGAAGATACCCTGTTGCCCTTGAAAGGGTAAGATCCCTAGTGTGCTGTGGCCAGACGCCAGCTCTTGGACCTCCTCTGACCTGCCCCTTGATGAAGACCCCACAGATTGTGGGAAACTAGAGAGGAAATTGCGGGAGCCCTGGTTGAAGTTTACGAGTCGTCCTTAAATACAGGAGAGGTGCCGGAAGACTGGAGGGTGGCAAACGTTGTGCCTCTTTTCAAGAAGGGCTGCAGGGAAATTGCTGGCAACTCTAGGCCGGTGAGCTTAACATCTGTAGTTGGTAAGTTACTGGAGAGTATTCTGAGGGATAGGTTATACAGGCATTTGGATGGGCAAGGGCTGATTAGGGATAGTCAGCATGGTTTTGTACGGGGGAGGTCATGTCTCACAAATCTGATTGAATTTTTTGAAGACGTGACCAAAAAGGTCAGAGCTGTAGATGTTGTGTACATGGACTTCAGTAAGGCATTCGACAAGGTTCCGCATGGTAGGCTGCTGTGGAAGGTTAGATCGTATGGGATCCAAGGCGAGATAGCTGAATGGATAGCAAATTGGCTCCATGGAAGGAAGCAGAGGGTAATGGTGGAAGGTTGCTTCTCAGACTGGAGGCCTGTGACTAGTGGTGTGCCTCAGGGTTCGGTGCTGGGCCCGTTACTGTTTGTCATCTATATTAATGATTTGGATGAGAACATACAGGGCAAGATTAGCAAGTTTGCTGATGATACAAAAGTTAGTGGTTTTGCAGATTGTGAAAATGGTTGTGAACAATTGCAGCAGGATCTGGATCGATTGGCCAGGTGGGCGGAGGAATGGTTGATGGAATTTAATGCAGAGAAGTGCGAGGTGTTGCATTTTGGGATGTCGAACAAGGGCAGGACCTACACAGTAAATGGTAGGCCTCTGGGTAGTGTTGTAGAGCAGAGGGATCTAGGAGTACAGGTGCATGGTTCCTTGAAGGTCTAGTCGCAGATAGATAAGGTGGTCAAAAAGGCTTTTGGCACTTTGGCCTTGATCAGTCAGAGTATTGAGTATAGAAGTTGGGAGGTCATGTTGCAGTTGGTGAGACAGCATCTAGAATATTGTGTGCAGTTCTGGGCACCATGTTAAGGAAAGATATTGTCAAGCTTGAAAGGCTTCAGAAAAGATTTACGAGGATGTTGCCAGGACTAGAGGGTGTGAGCTGTAGGGAGAAGTTGAGAAGGCTGGGTCTCTATTCCATGGTGCGCAAGAGGATGAGGGGAGATCTTATAGAGGTATACAAAATCATGAGAGGACTAGATCGGGTAGATGCACAGAGTCTTTTGCCCAGAGTAGGGGAATCGAGGACCAGAGGACACAGGTTTAAGGTGAAGGGGAAAAGATTTAATAAGAATCGGAGGGGTAACTTTTTCACACAAAGGGTGGTGGGTGTATGGAACACGCTGCCAGAGGAGGTAGTTGAGGCTGGGACTATCCCATCGTTTAAGAAACAGTTAGACAGGTACATGGTTAGGACAGGTTTTGAGGGATATGGATCAAGCGCAGGCAAGTGGGACTAGTGTAGCTGGGGCGTTGTTGGCCGGTGTGGGCGAGTTGGGTTGAAGGACCTGTTTCCACACTGTATCACTCTATGACTCTAGATGAGTGAGTCTGAAGAAGGCTCCCTTCAGAGAAGGGTCACCCATCCTTTTTCTCCTGACCCGCTGAGTTACTCTGTGTTTATCTTTGGGAAGATACAGAGTGCAGAATATAGTTCTCAGCATTGCAGCGCACCAGGACCATAGACTGAGAAGTAGGAGCAACCATTCAACATGTCAGGCCTGATCCACTGTCCAGCATCCTGGGCGATCCCTCTCCCTCTCCCTCTCCCTCTACCTCTGCAGTCCCGGCAGCCAATGAACCCATGAAAACTATCTATCTGCCTTCACTGGGAATATACTGAACACCTTGAATCTCAACTGTGCACCTCCATTAATACCCCATACACTTGAGCAAGACTCCTTTACCTTCTCCGTTGCTCTGGTCTCCTTGCAAGTGCTTCCAACATACCATTTCCCTTAAGCAAAAGCAAACTACTGGAGGGACTCAGCAGGTCATAAGACAGAAGAGCAGAATCAGGCCACACGGCCCACCGAGCCCGCTCCGCCATCCGATCATGGCTGATCTCGCTTTCCCTCTCAACCCCATTCTCCTGCCTTCTCCCCGTAACCTTTACTGGGGTCGTCACCCTTACTAATCAAGAACCTCTGCTTTAAAAATACCCAAATGACTTGGCCTCCACAGCCATCTGTGGCAATGAATTCCACAGATTCACCACCCTCTGACTAGAAATCACTCCGCATCTCCATTCTAAAGGTACGTCCTGTCATTCTGAGGCTGTGCCCTCTGGTCCTAGACACTCCCATTGGTGAAACATTCTTCCCACATTCACTCTATCCAAGCCTTTCGTTATTCGGTAAATTTCAACGAGGTCCCCCCTCATCCTTCTAAACTCCAGCGAGTACAGGCCCATTGTCGTCAGACGCTCATCATAGGTTAACGCAATCATCCCCGGGATTATCTCGTCAACCTCCTCTGGACCCTCTCCAGCGCCAGCACATCCTTCCTTAGATGCAGAATGAAAGCTGCTGACAATACTCCAAGTGTGGCCTGCCCAGCGCATACATAATACAGCCTCAACATTACATCCTTGCTTTTACATTCTAGTCCTCTCAAAATGAATGCGAACATTGCATTTGCCTTCTTTACTACCAACTGGTGCAGGACTCCCCTTCTCTGTTACTCTCGCCTGCTTGCAAGTACTTGCAATATATCATGCCTCTTGAGCAAAAAGACACATTGCCAAAGGAACTCAACAGGTCAGGCAGCATCTATGGGGGTAAATTGTCCGATGAGGTTTCAGATCGGGACCCTTCTTCAAACTTACCTGAAACATTCTCCGTCCATTCCCTCCACAGATGTTGCCCCTAACCTGTCTGACTTCCTCCAGCATTCCCCCCTCCACCCCACCCCACCTCCAGCTTTCAGTCTGAAGCAGTGTTCAGAGCCAAAACGTGACCTATTGTGTAAGAGGGAACTGCAGGCGCTGGTTTACACTGAAGGTAGACACAAAGTGCTGGAGTAACTCAGCTGGTCAGGCAGCATCTCTGGAGAGAAGGAATGGGTGACATTTCGTGTCGGGTCCCTTCTTCACACCTATTCCTTCTCTCCAGAGATGCTGCCTGACCAGCATTTTGTGTCCACTTTCCTCCAGTGCTTTTATGTTTCGATCAATTGTTGCTGATTTGACTAAATCATGCGTGGTTTAAATAACACTTCGCTGGGTTTCTGCCTGAGCTTGTTCCACGCTCAAGAGTTAACTGAAGTAAAGGATTTTATTTTTGTTAAATAACCAATTTGCAACCACTATTCCTCAATGTTTCATCAGTCATTCCGAGACCGACTCCAAACAAAATGACTGAACAGCCTCTGCATTTTAAATCACGTTAATGAGATGTCTTAATCACGCTGCAAGTCTCTGAACAAATAGTGACAGTGGACTGGGGGAGTTTAATTCTCTGAGCATGAATACCAGTAGATAATGAGCCGGGACTCATCCTTGGAGTGCAAACAGTAGCACTGAGTGGAAACGATTCATCTGTAGCGAGAGGGTGGGGCATTGCAGTGGGAGGGAAAGGGACATCCATCCCTTGGTCTCGTTGGGATGGGATCCTCTGAGAGGAGCTTTGATCCTAGGGTCGCCAACTGTCCCTCATTAGCCGGGACATCCCGTATATTGGTTTGTCCCGTACGGGACCGCCCTTGTCCCGTATTTGACTGCTTCTTTAGATTTAGAGATACAGCGCGGAAACAGGCCCTACGGCCCACCGAGTCTGTGCCGCCCAGCGATCCCCGCACACTAACACTATCCTACACACACCAGGGACAATTTTTACATTTACCCAGTCAATTAACCTACACACCTGTACGTCTTTGGAGTGTGGGAGGAAACCGAAGATCTCGGAGAAAACCCACGCAGGTCACGGGGAGAACGTACAAACTCCGTGCAGACAGCACCCGCAGTCGAGATCGGACCTGGGTCTCCGGCGCTGCATTCGCTGTAAGGCAGCAACTCTCCCGCTGCGCCACCGTGCAGTCGGATGGGGTGCCAGACTTTGCGCGACGTCGCTGGGCTGAAACTCCTCAGCGGGCCGGTCCACCGGCAGGGCCTTGTGTGCAGCCCAGCACCCAGGCCAACTCATCACTCACCCAGCCACCGCGCAGTCCCTCAACGAATTGCCATCAGGAATTTGTCCCTTATTTTGACCTTTTTTCCCTTATTTGGAGTGAGAAAGTTGGCAACCCTATTTGATCCTCAAGGGGTTTGCACATTGGAATGATTGGGAGAGTTCTTGTTCATTAGGCATAGGAACAGAATCATGCCATTCAACCCATCCAGTCTACTCCGCCATCCAATCACAGCTGATCGATCTTTCCCTCTCAACCCCATTCTCCTGCCATTCTCCCCGCAACCATTATTTAATAATATAACAATAAAGAACCAATGAACCATTGAGCCAACCTTTGACATCCTTATTAATCAAGAATCTGTCAATCTCCGCTTTAAATACCCACCAACTTGGCCTCCACGGCCGTCTGTGGCAATGAATTCCACAGATTCACCACCCTCTGACTAAAGAAATTCCTCCTCATCTTTCTAAAGGGACGTCCTTTTATTCTGAAGTTATGACCTCTGGTCCTAGACGCTCCCACTAGTGGGAACATCCCCTCCACATTCATTCTATCCAGGCCTTTCACTATTCGGTAAGTTTCAATGTGGTCCCCCCTCATCCTTCAAAACTCCAGCGAGCACAGGCCAGTGCCGTCAAATGCTCATTGTACTTTAACCCACTCATTCCAGCGATCATTCACATCACAACCCCATTCACAGCAGCTTGTGCCTCAGGACCAACTGGTCCTGATGTGATTGCAGTCCGTCCATCTGCAGGAGCTGATGGTGGGGCTTTGATGCAAGGTATAGAGTCACAAAGTGATACAGTGTGGAAACATGCCCTCACCGGCCAACATGTCCCAGCTACACTAGCCCCACCTGCCATATCCCTCCAAACCTGCCCTATCTATGTATCTGTCTAACTGCTTCTTAAACGTTGGGATAGTACCCTAGATTCCTATTAAATCTTTTCCCCTTCACCTTAGACCTATGTCCTCTGGTCCTCGATTTACCTACTCTGGGCAAGAGACTCTGTGCATCTACCCAATATATTCCTCTCATGATCTTATACACCTCTATAAGATCACCCCTCATCCTCCTGCGCTCCAGGGAATAGAGTCCCGGCCTACTCAACCTCTCCCTATAGCTCAGACCCTCTAGTCCTGACAACACCCTCGTAAATCTTCTCTGTACCCTTTCCAGCTTGACAACATGTAGCGGAAAGAAAGATATACTTTCTCAGCGTTGTAGTTCCAGAGAAATTGTCCAATGTCCGCATGAGGTCATTTGAAGAATCGGGACTGGACCTCAGCTTTCAGATGGATTGTTCATTCGTCTGATAACACTGGGGAAGACGCTGTCCCTGAGCCTGGTGGTATGTGCCAGTTAAATGTAAACTCCCCCCCCCCCCCCCAGTTCTGATGAACATAGAAAATAGGAGCCAGCACCGCCATTCAATATGATCATGGCTGATCATCCAGAATCAGTACCCCGTTCCTGCTATCTCCCCATATCCCTTGATTCCGTTAGCCGTAAGAGTTAAATCTAACTCTCTTGAATATGTCTACAGGTTCTCCGTCCTGAAATTTAACTGTGTGCTCTCCACAAATGCTGCCTGACCAGTACAGCACAGGAACAGGCCCTTTGGCCAATAATGTCCTTGCCAGACAGGATGCCAAGATAAGCTAATCTCACCTGCCTGGACATAGTCCATTTGCCTCTATTCCCTCCATCACCATGTGCCTATCTAAAAGCCCCTTAATTGCCACTGGCATATCTACCTTCACCACCGCCCCTGGCAGTGTGTTCCAGGCCCCCCCACCATTCTCTGTGTAAAAGAACCTGCCCCGCTCATCTCTTTTAAACTTTGCCCCTCTCGTTTTAAAGTGATGTCCTCTAGTCTTTGACATTTTTACCCTGGGGAAAAGCTTCTGACTGCCTACCATAATGTCTCTCGTAACTTTACATGCAGGTCCACCATCGATTTGCCGGCACGCTTGGCTCCAGAGTCTTGCGCATGATCCATTTTGCCAGAAACAACCGAGGTCACGTAATAATAATTGAACAAAACACCTCTGACCCACTAATTGTACCCCTCCTGTGTCTCCAAAGCACCACGGACTGCTCGAAACTTAAATACAGATTTAACAATTAACAATGAAGTAGACAATTAACTTTCAGCATGGAGAAAGAGCTTGCACCATACACAATGCTCTCATAATTTAGTCCGGATTAAAAGAGGTGCCGGGCCATCAGTTGCCAGAACATCGATGTGTACCTGTACTTCAAATAGGTCTCCCCTCAGCCTCCAGTGCTCCAGAGAAAACAATCCAAGCTTGCCCAACCTCTCAGTGTAGCTGATGCCCTCTAATCTAGGCAGCGTTGCTAAAAGCACACCTGTTGAATATTAGCAGTGGTGGGGGGAGATGGTGTGTGGTGTGCCCGTGTTTCAGAGCACCTTAGATTGAGACAAAAAAGCTGGAGTAACTCAGCGGGACAGGCAGCACCTCTGGAGAGAAGGAGTGGGTGATGTTTCGGGTCGAGACCCTTCTTCCTTTCGGAGCACTTTGACAGGCTGTGGATTTGGGCAAACCCTGGCCATGGCTGTCAATGACCCAATACTCTTGACAGATCATCTCCAGAATAAGCTATTAGAAATGGGTGGCACAGCGGGGAGAGTTGCTTCCTCACAGCACTGGGGACCCCAGGCTCAATCCTGACCTTGGGCGCCGTCTGTGTGGAGTTTGCACGTTCTCCGTGTGACCCCGTGGGTTTCCTCCGGGTGCTCCGGTTTCCTCCCACATCCCAAAGACCGGGCGGGTTTGTCGGTTAATTGGCACCTGTAACAATTGTCCCTAGTGTGTAGGGAGTTAATTAGAAAGTGGGATAACATAGAACTAGTGTAGTTCTATAGAAGTATATTCACATAGAAATGTGAGCGGGTGATCGATGGTGGATGTGGACACGGTGGGATTAATGCCCTGTTTCCATGCTGGATGTTAAAAGGCAATCTGCTCACTGAAATGACCGCCACGATCTGTGAATTATTTAATAACAATCTTCAACCTTTAATGAAAGAAAGTGTGTCATCGACACTAAATCAGAATGTGAGGCTTTACTCAGAATAGATAATTTTTTTATAATTAATGTCGCTTGCATTTGCAATTATACATTATTAGCAGGTGAAATGAGTTAATTACCACAATTTCTTTCTGGCTGTGTCAAGTTCTCTGGTTGCAACACGATGGAAAGAGTGTTCAGTTAGTTGCTCACCTCCCCCAACCCTTCCCCACTAACTGGATATCTGCCGTATCTGTTGTTCCCGGTGTGGTCTCCTGTACATCAGCGAGACCAAGCGCACACCTGGGCGATCGTTCCACTGAACGCCCACGCAGGGTCCGCCCTGGCCTATGCAAACGCCCGGTGGCCAAACA
This sequence comes from Rhinoraja longicauda, assembly GCF_053455715.1. Taxonomy (NCBI): domain Eukaryota; kingdom Metazoa; phylum Chordata; class Chondrichthyes; order Rajiformes; family Arhynchobatidae; genus Rhinoraja; species Rhinoraja longicauda. Next base: position 26,898,365 of record NC_135978.1, on the reverse strand, counting down.
TTTCAACTCACCCTCCCGGTCCCATACTGACCTTTCTGTCCTGACCTTCCTCCACTGTCAGAGTGAGGCCATGTCAACTTTGGGGGAACAGCACCTCATATTTCGTTTGGGCATACCGTTTCGGTATGAAATTTGATTTCTCTAATTTCAAGTAACCCTTGCATTCCCACTCTCTCCGCCCCTCCCCCACCCTAATAGTCGTACTAATTCCACTGCCGTTCTGCTTCGTTTCACTGTTTTGTTACCACTCGTTATCACCTTCCCCACAGCCAACAATGGACCATTGTGGGCTCCACCTCTCCTTGATCATCGTTGCTGGCTTTGATTTGTTCTTTTCATGCCTTTCATTCATTTGTTCTGTGCACCTTTTCATACCTCTAGTTTCCCTCTCCCTTGACTCTCAATCTGAAGAAGGGTCTCGACCCGAAACGTCACCTATTCCTTTTCTCCAGAGATGCCGCCTGACCCGCTGAGTTAATCTGGCATCTTGCGCCTGACATCGGTGTAAACCAGCATCTGCAGTTCCCTCCTGCACATGACTATTCACAACTTACCCCCCACCCTTCCCCACGAACCGTTGCCAAAACAGTCCCCACAGCTGCGAATAACCCCGACCCTTTTTTACAGCTCCCATCCCTGCTCACAAGGCTGGGACTGAAGCCACCTCTGTCTGTGGACAGACTGCACAGCTCTCCTCTCAAACATCTGCCGCTGTACTAGTGAAGGTGTCATCCCTACAGTGGGAAAGACAGCAGCCCATCTGCATACTGCCAACTATCGGATAACCGGACACGCAGCATCTCTGGAGAAAAGGAATGGGAGACGCTTCGGGTCGAGACCCTTCAACAGACTGAGAATCTGGGGAAAGGGAAACGAGGGATGTAGACGGTGGTGTAGAGAGATATCGAACACTAGTCTCACCTGCCGGCGTTTGGCCCATATCCCTCCAAACCTGTCCTATCCATGTACCTGTCTAAATGTCTCTTCAGCATTGCGATGGTCCCTGCCTCATCTACCTCCTCCGGCAGCTCATTCCATACACTCACCACAACTTTAATAAAAAAGTTACCCCTCACGTTCCCATTAAATCTTTCCCCCCTCACCTTAAACCCATGTCCTCTGGTTCTTGATTCCCCTACTCTGGACAAGAGCCTCTGTGTATCCACCCGATCTATGCCTCTCATGATTTAGTACATATCAGAGGAGGAGGCCATTCAGCCCGTTGTGAGGCAGCCAGCACACTGAATGCTGGTTACATTAACAGCCTGGGAAAAGGGAGGGAAATGTCCGAGTTGGCCCATGAAACTAAACTAGGCGGACGGGCAGGGTGTGCTGAAGACATTGTGGTGCCGCAAGGGGATGTAAACAGATTGGGTGTTTGAAGAAACAGAGTTCAGCATGGGGAAGTGTGGAGTCCTACACTTTAGTGCGAGGAATCAAATGGACGATTATTATCTTCTTCTTCTTGCGTTTGAGGCAGCAGAAGTTATGTAAGGCCCTCCATGCGCTGTAGCCAGTGCAATGTGCTGTTGTCGAGGGCCGTGTGGTCTACCCCTCCACCAGGGGGACGGAGGACAGCGCAGTCGAAAATGACGCAGAAGCAGATTATTATCTAAATGGAGAGAAACAGCAAGGATGTGTTCAGAGGCATCTAGGTGTTCTAGTGTATGGACCACAGACTGGTAGCTGACAGTTTCACCCAGCGGTTTTGAGTTCATGTTTATTATTGCCACATGTACCAAGGTACATTGTTTTGCAAACAGATTGCATAGTACCAGACATAAGTACAATCGTCAAACTCTAAGTGCAATAGTGAGAGCAAATCTGCGATACAGAGTGCAGGATATAGTTCTCAGCGTTGTAGCGCACCGGTTCCACAGACAAAGTCCAATGTCTGCAATGGGGAAGAGGTGAATCAGACAGTGGCCTAGCTTATGGAAGGACCGTTCAGAAGCCTGATAACGTGGGGGGGAAAAAGCTATTCCTGAGTCTGGTGGAGGCCTCTGTACATTCTGCTGGACGGGAGCAGGGAGAGCAAGGAAAGAGCTGAGTGGGACAAGTCTGGTTTAAGAAAGCAAGAGGCACTTTGGCCTTGAATGCAAAGGGGTTTGAGTTGACGATCAGAGAGGGTCTGTTGCAGTTGGGCAGGATGGCGGTGAGGCCACACGTGGAATACCCTGCGCGCTTTTGGACCTCTTATAAAGACGATATTGCAGCATCGGGGACAGTCCTAATGGGATTCACCAGGCTGATTCCTGGGAGGAGAGGTTTGGCCCATGGAGAGAGGCTAGGTAGTTGGGTCTGTATCCCTCGGAGTTCAGGGAACTGAGGGGTGACATTATTCAAGCATAAGACCCCTAGTAGAATCTGCGGGTAGATGTTGAGTTGGTTTCACTGGAACGAGAGTCACTAACAAGGGAATGTAAATATTAAATAAGGGGCCAGTCTTTTAACACTGAGGTGCGTAGAAATGTTTTCTCAGAGTGTGGTGGATCTGTGGAATTCTCTGCTTCCAAGGGTGGACGAGGCCAGATTATTAAATACGTATAAAATTTAAAAATATATATAAAATCGTAGCCCCCCTGTCATCAGACTGAAGAAGGGTCTCGACCCGAAGCATCACACATTCCTTCTGTCCAGGGATGCTGCCTGTCCCGCTGAGTTACTCCAGCATTTTGTGTCTATCCAGGTTATTAAATATATTTACGGTGGGAGAGTGATGAATATTTCAAAAAGATCATGGTTTGAGGGTTAGGGTTACTGAAAGGATGTTCAGGCCAGCACAGATCAGCCATCTATGGGTGACGTACATGAACGAGTCTGAAGAAAGATCCCAACCCAAAGCATCACCCGTCCATGATCTCCAGAGATGCTGCCTGACCCGCTGAGTTACCCCAGCACTTTGTGTCTATCTTTAGAGCAGCCATGATCGTGTTGAACAACAGGATAGGCTTGGGGTGGGGGGGAGTGGCCTACTCCCACTCCCCTTTTCTTGTGTTCTCGTGGTCGAGGTCTCCCATAAAACCTCTCTGTAAATATGTAACCTGTTCAATAGTTTCTGCTCTCTACATCCCCTGAGGGTCGGATCCCTACATCAGTTAATCAGTTTATTGGAGCAGAATTAGGCCGTGGCGCCCATCGAGTCTGCTCCGCCATTCAATCACGGCTGATCCATCTTTCCTTCTCAACCCCCATTCTCCTGCCTTCTCCCCATAACCCCCGACACCCCCTACCAATCAAGAATCTCCGCCTTAAAAATATCCACTGACTTGGACTCCACAGCCTTCTGTGGCAGTGAGTTCCACAGATTCACCACCCTCTGACTGAAGAAATTCCCCCTTGTCTCATTTCTAAAGGTACGTCCTTTTATTCTGAGGCTGTGGCCTCTGGTCCGAGACTCTCCCACGAGTGAGTCGGGAGGGGCAGGGGTCTAGCGGGAGGGGGGGGCTGGGGTCACCCCGGGGGAGGGGGGAAGGGATACTGCTGGGGTTAGAGGGGGTTCACGCCAGCAGGAGAGGGAGAGGGAGAGGGGGAACGGGGCAGTGGTGGTGCTGACACGCTCCGTGGTTGTACGCACAGTGGGGGGGATGGTGCGGAGGGGATACTGCTGGGAGGGGGGGGGTGTCACCCCAAGGGATGGGTTAATGCTGGGGAGGGGGAGTCATCCCAACAGGAGGGGGGATGGGGAAGAGGGGGAACAGGGCAGTGGTGGTGTAGACAAGCGTCTAGAGCGGCGATCCCGTGAAGGCTGCCGTCGTACACACAGGTGGGGTTACTGATTGTGGATGTGGCGCAGCGGTAGAGTTGCTGCCTTACAGCGAATGCAGCGCCGGAGACTCAGGTTCGATCCTGACTACGGGTGCCGTCTGTACGGAGTTTGTACGTTCTCCCCGTGACCTGCGTGGGTTTTCTCCGAGATCTTCGGTTTCCTCCCACACTCCAAAGACGTACAGGTTTGTAGGTTAATTGGCTGGGCAAATGTTAAAAAAAAAAAAATGTTAAAAATAATAATTGTCCCTAGTGGGTGTAGGATGGTGTTAATGTGCGGGGATCGCTGGGTGGTGCGGACCCGGTGGGCCGAAGGGCCTGTTTCCGCGCTGTATCTCTAAATCTAAATCTAAAAAAATGATCACAATGAATGGCGGTGCTGGCTCGAAGGGCCAAATGGCCTCCTCCTGCACCTATTTTCTATGTTTCTAGTGGAAACATCCTCCCCACATCCACTCTATTCAGGCCTTTCACTATTCGGTAAGTTTCAAAGAGAATGCAAAGCAAATGCAGTGCAGAAATTTCCCTCAAATCATCACTAATGTTTTCTCCCATCTTGTTTTATCTGGAAATTTTGGTTCTGAAACTCCCATCAGTTAAAAAACAAGTCTCCCCTTTGCTCTATCGAGACACTTTGTAATTGTGAAAGTCTCCATTAAAGTTCTCACAGCCTCTCTGTGCTCCAAGGAGAACGACAGTGGCACATCTTATCAGCGAGAAGCCTTCCTCTCACTCTAGAGTGTACTTTAGACAAGCAGCAGCCCACCGAGTCCACACAGACCATCCATCACCCGTTCACACTGGTTCCATGTTATCCCACTTTCTCATCCACTCCCCACACGCCTGGGGCAAATCCAGAGGGCCAATTAACCTACAAACCCGCACATCTTTGGGATGTGGGGGGAGGAACCTGGAGCACCCGGAGGAAACACACGGGGTCACAGGGAGAACGTGCAAACTCCACACACAGACAGCACCCGAGGTCAGGATCGAACCGGGGTCTCTACATTGTGAGGCAGCGGCACTACCAGTGGGTGCACCATGCTACTATTCCAGCAATCCATTTGAGGGTAGACAGAAAAAGCTGGAGCAACTCAGCGGGACAGGCAGCATCTCTGGATAGAAGGAACGGGTGACGTTTCCGGTCAAGATCCTTCTTCGGTCTCGACCCGAAACGTCGCCCTTTCCTTCTCCTCAGAGATGCTGCCTGTCCCGCTGAGTTACTCCAGCATTTTGTATCCGACTTCGGTGTAAAGCAGCATCTGCAGTTCCTTCCCACACGATCCGTCTGGGAGGGTTGGGGTGTAAAAGTTAGTCTGACATCAGTGGTGGGGAAGATGCTGGAGTCAATTATAAAAGACGAAATTGCGGAGCATTTGGGTAGCAGTAACAGGATCGTTCCGAGTCAGCATGGATTTACGAAGCGGAAATCATGCTTGACTAATCTTCTGGAATTCTTTGAGGATGTAACCAGGAAAATTGACAGGGGAGAGCCGGTGGATGTGGTGTACCTTGACTTTCAGAAAGCCTTCGACAAGGTCCCACATAGGAGATTAGTGGGCAAAATTAGAGCACATGGTATTGGGGGTAGGGTACTGACATGGATAGAAAATTGGTTGGCAGACAGAAAGCAAAGAGTGGGGATGAATGGGTCCCTTTCAGAATGGCAGGCAGTGACTAGTGGGGTACCACAAGGCTCGGTGCTGGGACCGCAGCTATTTACAATATACATTAACAGGGGGACTTGGACAGGTTGTGTGAGTGGGCAGATGCATGGCAGATGCAGTTTAATGTGGATAAGTGTGAGGTTATCCACTTTGGTAGTAAGAATAGGAAGGCACATTATTATCTGAATGGTGTCAAGTTAGGAAAAGGGGACGTATAACGAGATCTGGGTGTCCTAGTGCATCAGTCACTGAAAGTAAGCATGTAGGTACAGCAGGCAGTGAAGAAAGCCAATGGAATGTTGGCCTTCATAACAAGAGGAGTTGAGTATAGGAGCAAAGAGGTCCTTCTGCAGTTGTACAGGGCCCTAGTGAGACCGCACCTGGAGTACTGTGTGCAGTTTTGGTCAAATTTGAAGAAGGATATTCTTGCTATTGAGGGCGTGCAGCGTAGGTTTACTAGGTTAATTCCCAGAATGGCGGGACTGTCATATGTTGAAAGACTGGAGTGACTAGGCTTGTACACACTGGAATTTAGAAGGATGAGAGGGGATCTTATTGAAACATATAAGATTATTAAGGGGTTGGATACGTTAGAGGCAGGAAACATGTTCCCAATGTTGGGGGAGTCCAGACCCAGGGGCCACAGTTTAAGAATAAAGAACGGAGATGAGGAAAAACTTTTTCAGTCAGAGACTTGTAAATCTGTTCGAATTCTCTGCCTCAGAAGGCAGTGGAGGCCAGTTCTCTGAATGCATTCAAGAGAGAGCTAGATAGAGCTCTTCAGGATAGGGGGTATGGGGAGAAGGCAGGAACGGGGTACTGATTGAGAATGATCAGCCATGATCACATTGAATGGTGGTGCTGGCTCGAAGGGCCGAATGGCCTCCTCCTGCACCTATTGTCTATTGTCTATAAAAGGAGATGTAACACCAGGGGATAGATGATGTGCAAATCAGGAGCTCCCAGACGTACAGTGCAGGCAAAACACCCTGAAACCCCTCTGTCCCGGCGGCCGTTGGTAATGGGTGATGTTTTTAATGCGAGTGTCTGCTAGCAAAGAGACCGCCGTCTAGTTTCCATGGCGACGGAGATTGTCTCATTTGGTTTACAGATGAGCAATGACTATCCAATTAGAGGGGACTAAAAATAATGTAAGCCTTTGTTGCAGATTAGTCATTAATATTAATGAAAGAGCTGTCAAAACTGTTGTAAACATTTGATGTAAATCCAGTTAGCCGTGGCAATGGTAGCTCAGAGTGCATTAGCTGGCACAAAGCAACGAGATGGCACGTCCAATCTATCCGTGACGCCGTTTATTACCGCACCCTCGCCTATAGGTACAGCGCGGAAACAGGCCCTTCGGCCCACCGGGTGCGCGCCGACCAGCGATCCCCACACACGAGCACTATCCTACACACACTAGGGACAATTTATTAATTTTTACCAAAGCCAATTGACCAACAAACCGGTCCACTTCTTTTGGAGTGTGGGAGGAAACCGGAGCACCTGGTGAGAACCCACGCAGGTCACGGGGAGAACCTGCAAACTCCAAACAGACAGCACCCGCAGTCAGGATTGAACCCGGGTCTCCGGCGCTGTAAGACAGCAACTCTACCGCTGCGCCACCGTGCCGCCCTCTGAGGAGGTGGTTGAGGCACGGACGACAACACCTTTTAAAAGACACTTGGTCAAACACATGGATAGGAAAGTTTCAGAGGGATTTGGGCCAAATGAAGGAAATTAGAGCTAGCGTAGATGGGGCATCTCGGTCGGCATGGGCGAGTTGGGCCGAAGGGCCTGTTTCCGGGCTGTATGACTCCATGACCTGTTCTTTATCGTGTGGTCATGTCCCCTTGTTCCTGACTTTCCCACCATTGGAGACATCTTAACATCTTCACTGTCTTGCCCGAAACGTCACCTATTCCTATAGGAAACAGTGCCTTCAGGGCAACCATTTCCTCCTTTAGATACTGACTATTCCATTCAACTGGGACTGTCAGACGCAACTCAGGAGCCTGGGTGAAATGGTCTCACTATTAGAGCAGTTGCCTCACAGCACCAGAGACCCGGGTTTGATTCTGACCTCGGGTGCTGTCTGTGCGTGTGGAGTTTGCACGTTCTCCCTGTGACTGTATAGGTTTCCACCGGGTGCTCCGGTTTCCTCCCTAATCCCAAAGATGCGCGGGATTGTAGGTTAATTGGCCTCTAGAAAATAGCTTCTAGTGTGTGGGGAGTGGATCCAAATGTGGGATAACAGAACGTTATATCCTGAATTCACATGGTTTTATATATATATATTTTGAAAAGGACAGAAAATGCTGGAATGATTCAACAGGTCAGGCAGCATCTCTAGTGACGTTTCAGGTTGGAACCCTTCTTTCAGACTGAAACTCTTCTTTGTGTCTGTCTTTGGCATAAAGCAGCATCTGCAGTTCCTTCCGACATATAAAACGAGTGTGAACGTGTCATCGATGGGTTGGCATGGACTCGGTGGGGCAAAGGGCCTGTTTCCCTGCTATATCTTTTAATCAATCAATTTGATATTTGTGGACCTGCAGTCGTGTGACAGGTAGCATAAGAAAATAACTGCAGATGCTGGTACAAATCGAAGGTATTTATTCACAAAATGCTGGAGTAACTCAGCAGGTCGGGCAGCATCTCGGGAGAAGGGTCAGTCTGAAGAAGGGTCTCGACCCGAAACGTCGCCCATTCCTTCTCTCCCGAGATGCTGCCCGACCTGCTGAGTTACTCCAGCATTTTGTGAATAAATACCTTCATCGTGTGACAGTCTGTGCTCGCTCGGTAAGGGAACTCAGCAGAACAGTGCGGGGTTTGTCCTGCCTGCTAATTGGATCCACAAAGAGTGAACTCGGAAACAAACTGCATAAACTGTGCCTGAAACAATAATATCCAATGCATTGAGCAATGAGTTTGCGGCATTAATGTAATCTCCTGTTCTCAGGGGGATCAGAGAGGACATTGTCTGTCTGGCGGTGGGATTACTGCCAGCAATTCATCGACACTCACCAGGATTGTTTAGACTATATATCGAGACTTTAAATAGCTCTTGAGGGTGGCTGCTGTTTTTCAGGTCACAAGGCCATCGCAGAATGAGGTGGAACCTCGCAATTCATGTGGGTCTGTGGGATGCTCTGTTACTATGAGAAACCTTTCACTGCGAGTAAGATTCGGAAGAGTATTGGACTGCAGGCAATATAGATTATGGCCTGCTAATGTGAGCGTTTTGGGAAGACACAAAATGCTGGAGTAACTCAGCAGGACAGGCAGCATCTAGGAGAGAAGGAATGGGCGACGTTTCGGGTCTAGACCCTTCTTCAGCTGATCTGGTTGGTGTGTGCCTCAATGGGGAACCTGCGGGTGGTGGTGGTCCCATTCAACCGCTGCTCCTGTCCTTACAGGTGGAACGGATGTTGGGCTCAGGGGATGCTGAGGAACGTTGATCTAATTGTGGAATTGAGAGCTTTGAGAGATTCCTCAGAACAGGTCGAACCATCATTAGTCCATACACTGGTCATATTTTTATTTTCCTGGCATCCAGTCACCTCCCTTGACCCTCCCCACTTCCTTCTGGTCCCAAACCCTCAATAACCTCCAACCACCCTCACCTCCTCACCTGGTCAACCCAACCCTGTGGCTTCATCACCTGAACCATTATGCTTGTCCCACATTAGAAACATAGAAAATAGGTGCAGGAGGAGCCATTCGGCCCTTTGAGCCAGCACCACCATTCCTTATGATCATGGCTGATCATCCACAATGAGTAACCCGTGCCGGCCTTCTCTCCATATCCCTTGATTCCACCAGCCCCTAGAGCTCTATCTAATTCTCTTTTAAATTCATCCAGTGATTTGGCCTACACTGCCCTCTGTGGCAGAGAATTCCACAAATTCACAACTCTCTGGGTGAAAAAGTTTCTTCTCACCTCAGTTTTAAATGGCCTCCCCTTTATTCTTAGACTGTGGCCCCTGGTTCTGGACTCGCCCAACATTGGGAACAGTTTTCCTGCATTTAGCTTGTCCCGTCCTTTTATAATTTTATACGTCTCCATAAGATCCCCTCTCATCCTTCTAAAGTCCAGTGAATACAAGCCCAGTCTTTCCAATCTTTCCTCGTATGACAGTCCCGCCATCCCAGGGATTAACCTCGTGAACCTACGCTGCACTGCCTCAATAGCAAGGATGTCCTTCCTCAAATTAGGAGACCAAAACTGCGCACAATACTCCAGATGTGGTCTCACCAGGGCCCTGTACAACTGCAGAAGGACCTCAATTCCCATCAGCACCTCCCAAAATTGGCTCACACAACAGGTGCAATTTACAGTTTGTTGTAGGAAGGAACTGTAGATGCTGGTTTAAACCAAAGATAGGCACAAAATGCTGGAATAACTCAGCAGGACAGGCAGAGTCTCAACCCGAAACATCACCCATGACTTCTATCCAGAGATGCTGCCTGTCCCGCTGAGTTATTCCAGCATTTTGTGTCTATCTTCAGCAATTTACAGTGACTGATTGATGCTGAGATGCTGCCTGACCCTTTGGGTTCCCTGGTCTTATTGCCCTTCCACGAGCACTGTTTCATTAACGTTATAAGGCGCTGGTAAGGCCGCATTTGCAATATTGTGAGCAATTCTGGGCCCCATATCTGAGGAAGGATGTGCTGGCTCTGGAGAGGGTCCAGAGGAGGTTTGACAAGAATGATCCCAGGAATGAGTAGGTTAACCTATGATGAGCGTTTGCCGCAACTGGGCCTGTACACGCTGGAGTTTAGAAGAATGAAGTGGGACCTCACTGAAACATAGAGAATAGTGAAAAGCTGTGGGATGTGGAGAGGATGTTTCCACTAGTGGGAGAGTCTGGGACAAGAGGTCATAGCCTCAGAATTAAAGGATGTTCTTTTAGGAAGGAGATGAGCAGAAATTTGGAAGCAGATGAGCATTCAAGAGAGAGCTAGATAGAGCTCTTAAGGATAGCGGAGTCAGGGGGTAAATGGGGAGAAGGCAGGAACGGGATACTGATTGAGAATGATCAGCCATGATCACATTGAATGGCAGTGCTGGCTCGAAGGGCCGAATGGCCTCCTCCTGCACCTATTGTCTATTGTCTACATTTCTTAAGTCAAAGGGTGGTGAATCTGTGGAATTCTTTGCCACAGAAGGCTACAGAGGCCAGTGGGTATATTTAAGGCAGAGATTCTTGATTAGTACAGGTGTCAAGAGGTTATGGGGAGAAGGCAGGAGAATGGGGTTAGGAGGGAGAGATAGATCAGCCATGACTGAATGGCGGAGTAGACTTGATGGGCCAAATGGCCTAATTCTACTTCTATCACTTATGACAGGAGCACCCAGTGGGTGTCATCAGCAGGCACAGAGCTGCAGGGAGCAAACGTTCCCACATTCCTTCAGCTTGTGAATCTACCTCCGATTGTATCCGTTGGGGGTCAGTGTGGGAATTGCTGCCTCTTCCCTTTCTAACGAGAGTCACCAGAAAAAAGCCCGCTGCAGTAGAGCGTGTTAGAACCACGCATCACTGAGGTGAAGGGAAACATTGAGACACAAGGGACTGCAGAGGCTGGAATCTTGAGCAAAGCACAAAGGGCTGGAGGATGAGGGGGGGGCCTGATTGAAACAATAGACAATAGGTGCAGGAGGAGGCCATTCGGCCCTTCGAGCCAGCACCGCTGGTTACCAAATAGTGAATGGCCTGGGTAGAATGGGTGTGGAGAGGATGTTTCCACTAGTGGGAGAGTCCAGGACCAGAGGCCACATCCTCAGAACAAAAGGACGTACCTATAGTAAGGAGATGAGGAGTTTATTTAGTCAGAGGGTGGTGAATCTGTGGAATTCATTGTCACAGAAGGTTATGGAGGCCAAGTCATTGGGTATTTTTAAGGAGGAGATTGCCAGATTCCTGGTTAGTGCGGGTGTCAGGGGTTATGGGGAGAAGGCAGGAGAATGGGGTTGAGAGGACAAGACAGATCAGCCAAGATTGAATGGCTGAGTAGATGGGCCGAATGGCCTCACCCTGCTCCTATAACTTATGAAATGATGAATTTATAAACTCAGCAGGTCAAGCAGCATCTGTGGGGTGAAACATTGCCTGTCCATTTCCCCCCACAGACAGTGCCTGACCCACTGAGTTCCCCCAGCACTTTGTGCTTTGCTGAAAGGTTCCTCACTTTAATTGAGAAATGCAGCTTGGAAACAGGCCCTTCAGCCCATCGAGTCCACACTGACCATCGATCGCCCGTTCACACTAGCTCTATGTTGTCCCACTTTCTCATCCACTCCCTGCACATGAGGGGAAGTTTACAGAGGCCAATTAACCTGCAAAACCCACAAGTCTATGGGACGTGGGAGGAAACCCACGCGGTCACGGGGAGAGCGTGCAAACTCCACACACAGATAGCGCCCGAGGGCAGGATCGAACCCGGGTGTCCGGCGCTGTGAGGCGGCAGGTCAACCCGCTGCACTGCCCTTTTGTTACGGCTTCTCGTGGAAGGAGGGCACGAGAGGAGGGCTGACTCTCCTCTCTGGAGTAACCCACAGCGTGTGAGCAGGGTACCACTCACAACACAAGGGGCGGAGGGGGGGGGGGGGGGGGGGGAGCAAGGTTTCCTCCCCTCCCGAACACCATCCCGCCTTCTCCATGAGCAGATCACTCCACAAGGCTCATGGTGGGAGCGGTGGCGATGGGAAAGGCCCGAGTCTTGATGCTCATCGATGGGGTAAAGCATTAGCTCTTGCATTGACTCAGTGAACACTCCTGAGCCAGGTCTGACGCACCAGATTTGACGAGCGTAAAAGACTGTGGCTGAGCAAAGGAAAGGGAGCCAACCGTTCAGTTCAGTTTACGATACGGTACGATGCAATAGAACTTTATTTATCCCAGGAGGGAAATTGATCTGCCAACAGTCGTAAAACACATGATACATGAAACATGAAATTAAAGTGACGAGTGGGAAGGATTGGGGATGTGCAAAGATGATGGAGGTGGAGGGGGGGGGTCAGTCTCAGTCTACCCCACGACAGAAGGGGGAGGAGTTGTACAGTTTGACAGCCACAGGGAAGAAGGATCTCCTGTGGCGTTCGTTCTGTGCTGCATCTCGGTGGGACCAGTCTGTTGCTGAAGGTGCTCCTCAGGTTGACTAGTGTGTCATGGAGGGGGTGAGCTGTATTGTCCAGGATGCTCTGCAGTTTGAGGAGCATCCTCCCCTCCAAGACCCACCTCCCATGAATCCAACTCCCCCCCCCAGAGCGGAGCCAGCCTTCCTGATTAGTTTGTCGATCCTGTTGGCGCCCGCGGCCTTCGCCCTGCTGCCCCAGCGCACAGCAGCGAAGAAGATGGCGCTGGCCACCACCGATTGGTAGAACATTTGCAGCATCTTACTGCAGATGTTGAAGGAGCGGAGCCTTCTCAAAAAGTACAGCCGGCTCCGTCCCTTCTTGTACAGGGCCTCAGCGTTCCTGGACCAGTCCAGGTTACTGTCCAGATACACACCAAGGCGTTTGTACTCCCTGGTAAACTGCACATCCACCCCCTTGATGGAGTTTACTGTCACATGTAACGAGGTACAGTGGAAAGCTTTTGTTGTGTGCTAACCAGTCAGCGGAAAGACGGTACATAGACAATAAACAATAGGTGCAGGAGGAGGCCATTCGGCCCTTCGAGCCAGCACCGCCATTCAATGTGATCATGGCTGATCATTCTCATTCTCAAGATTACAATCGAGCCGTTTACTGTGTATGAATACATGATAAGGGAATAATGTTTAGTGCAAAGTAAAGCCAGTAAAGTCCGATCAAGGATAGGTCCGAGGGTCTCCAATGAGGTAGATGGTAGTTCAGCTCTGCTCTCTGGTTGTGGTAGGACGGTTCAGTTGCCTGATAACAGCTGGGAAGAAACTGTCCCTGAATCTGGAGGTGTGCGTTTCCACACTTTTGCCAATCCTCTACCTTCAACGCCGTTTACCTGCCAGTGAGCCGGGGAGCAATGGGATGCCGTAGGTCAGGGGGAGTGGGGTTGGAAAGGAACGGGGATACATTTAACAGGCAGCCTCCGTGTAGGTGGCCCACTCTGCAGTACTGGTTGGTGTTGGCCTGTTGTGTTGTCCATGTACCTGTGCTCCCGCTTCACCCTCTCAGCGCTGTCCAGGCGTAGCAGTACCATCTCACGGTCAGTGCGGGCCACGTTACAGCCCGGTGGTGAATCTCGCGGTCAGTGCGGGCCACGGGTGGTGAATCTGGTGGTCAGTACGGGCCCGCCACAGCCCGGTGGTGAATCTGGCGATCAGTACGGGCAGCGCTCCGGTGGTGAATCTCGCGGTCAGTACGGGCAGCGCTCCGGTGGTGAATCTCGCGGTCAGTACGGGCCGTTGGTGAATCTGGCGGTCAGTACGGGCAGCGCTCCGGTGGTGAATCTGGTGGTCAGTACAGGCCCGCCACAGCCCGGTGGTGAATCTGGCGGTCAGTACAGGCCGCGTTACAGCACGGTGGTGAGTCTCGCGGTCAGTACGGTCTGGGTGCCGCGCGGACATTGATTAAAGGTTTCCCCACCCTCTGTGTCCAGCAGGGTTCCCCGACTACGGGTTCTATTCCACACCCAACGATCAGCGGGCATCGTACTCGTTTGCGGACTACAGCGCCATCGGACTGAGGGCCACTCAGATGCTACGCAGCGAGCACGCCCCGTCAGCGAGCAGCCCCTCCCTGCACCATTTGGCCAACCCGGACCAGTTTAAGAACCAAGGTTTGTGCTGTACCTTCATCTCCTGTGGTGGGGACGGGCAAGGCCGTGGGCTGGCTACGTCCTCGCCTGTTGTTTACTTTAGTGAATCAGCGCGGAAACAGGCCCTTCGGCCCAACTTGCCCCTTCCACACTCGGCCCACCTGCTTGCATTTGGCCCATATCCCTTTTAGTTTAGTTTAGAGATACGGCGCGGAAAAAGGCCCTTCGGCCCACCTGGTCCATGCCGACCAGCGATCCCCGCACATTAACAGTGCCCTGCACACACTAGGGACAATTCACATTTTACCGAAGACAAATAACCTACAAACCTGCACATATTTGGAGTGCGGGAGGAAACCCACGCAGGTCGTGGAGGGAACGTGCAAACTCCGTAAAGACAGTACCCGTGGTCAAGATTGAACCGGGGTCTCCGGCGCTGTGAGTCAGCAACTCTACCGCTGTGCCACCCTGGTCCAGGGCAAGGGAACCACAAGGCATAGGGAACCCAGAGGCCGAGTCCAGTTGGTCCCCCCTCCCCCCCCCCGCATGTTGATGGGGAGGGGTTGTGGGGTGGGGTGGAGGGCGAGATTGGGGAAGAGTCTTTCACGCAGGTTCCACAGCAACGCAAGCACCCCCTCTCCCCTCCCCTCCCAACCCCCTCCCCTCCCAACCCCCTCCCCTCCCAATCCTCTCCCCTCCCAATCCCCTCCCACCCCAATCCCAACCCCCTCCCCCAATCCCCTCCCCTCCCAACCCCCTGCAAACTCCACACACACGAGGTCAGGATCAAACCTGTGTCTGGCGATGTGAGGCAGCGGCTCTAACAGTTGCCCCACTGTGTGGGAAATGAAGCGGCTTCTCTCTCATAGCAGTGACACTTTACCCTTGTAAAGCCTACACGGAGATAGAGTGATACAGTGTCTGCCCAACCTGCCCGCACCGACCAACGTGTCCCGTCTACACTAGCCTGACTAGCCCAGATCTTGTGCAATGTTCTGCGATTTCGGAATACAAATGTCATGCATCTATGAGCAAAGCAATGCTGTGTTGTCTCTTGCTAATTCTGTTGTCAAGGCCTGTCGTGGTATTACACAGGGTTAGGGAGGTCTCTTTCCCTTCCAGTGAAGGTATGGTGGGTGACTCGACCTGTACCCACCCTCGCCCTCCCCTGCCCCTCCAAGCCGTGCCATGCAGCGGGTGGCTTCAGTGAGGGTGAGGTTGGTGCCCGTGGCCCTGGGATGACCAGTGATTCCGCTGGCACCTCCCTGGAGCAGAACATGCACCAGATCAACACTGTCAGCCACTGTGCTGCTGATGTTGCGACTGTTTTTACAGAGCTATTTCTACTCAGGGTTGTCCTTCAGATTCTTTAGACTTCAGAGATGCAATGTGGAAACAGGCCCTTCGGCCTACCAGGTCCGCGGAGCCCAGCAATCACCCGTTCACTAGTTCTATCCTACACACCAGGGACAATTTACAGAAGCCAACTAAACTACAACCCTGCACGTCTTTGGAGTGTGGGAGGAAACCGGAGCACCCGGAGAAAACCCACATGGTCACAGGGAGAACGTACAGACTCCGTACAGACAGGACCCCGTAGTCAGGATCGAACCCGGGTCTCTGGCGCTGTGGGGCAGCAACTCTACCAGCTGCGAGTTGCCACATTGATATCTATATTGAAAGACGTTAGGTAGATCTTCCCAGTGTGATTGCTCCTTATCCTTGTGTAAGTGGGAAGGGGTAAACTAAGGCACGTTGGTCCAATAGTTATGTTCGGAGTCGGTCCTGCCCCCATTTCTACCAGGTTACGTTACATTCTGACCGGATAGAAAGTTACATCCACTTCCTCCTCCATCTCCCCATCCACCTGCCCAAAACTAGGTCGCAGTAAGGCACAGTCATTATTAAACCCAGCGACAGACTCAGGCAGAACTCAGGGGAACAGAGAAAACCCACGTGGTCACAGGGAGAACGTACAAACTCCGTATAGACAAGCACCCATAATCAGGATCAAACCCGGGTCTCTGGCGCTGTGAGGCAGCAACTCTAGCATTGTGCCACTGTGGTGCTTGTCACCCTGTCAGCTTTGAGTAGTAACTTTGCTTCTACCTCCACGGAGGCTGCCTTGGCGATCATGTTCCCATCAGGGCAGCATTTTGCAATTGCTTTACAACAGGTTAGTTGTTCAGTCCTTGGACAGTCACATCGGCTTGAGAAGGAGCGCTTGAAGATGCCTGCTCTGTTTAGAGGACAACCCTTCTGGCGCTGAGGCACAAAGATCCAAGCCTCACGCTTTGACACTTGAAGCCAAGACCCAGACTGCTGCATTAGTTTAGTTTAGTTTATTGTCACATGTACTGAGGTACAATGAAAAGGTTTTGTTGCGTGCTAACCAGCCAGCAGAAAGACAATCGAGGATTACAATCAAGCCGTCCACTGCGCAGAGATACAGGATAAAGAGTTGGAAGGACTCCAATGAGGTAGATGGGAAGTCAGGACCACTCTCTAGTTGGTGGTAGTTGGTTCAGTTGCCCGATAACAGCTGGGAAGAAAGTGCCCCTGAATCTGGAGGTGTGTGTTTTCACACTTCTGTACCTCTTGCCTGATGGGAGAGGGGAGAAGAGGGAGTGGCCGGGGTGAGACTCGTCCTTGATTGAATGCTGGATAAAGGGAATAATGTTTAGTGCAAGATTGTCCAGTAAAGCATGATTAAAGATAGGCTAAGGGTCCCCATTGAGTATCTCTGCTGGTGTAGGAAATTAGAACTGTCTCCTAATCAAATGATTAGACCAAGGTGTTCCATAGAGACTAGGAAACATTCTTAGCCGTAGATTGATATGAATGTAATTCTCATCCATCGTTTATTGATAATAGGTTGAACACTGAGTTTTTTGAGTTTTTCTTTTGATAACCAATTAGATTAAGAGTTAAGGTGCAATGGTAGGATTCTGGAATTATGCACTGACCCTTGAATGGGGTATCATGCTGGTAAGACATGGTTTGCCGAAGGGCCTGTCCTGTGCTGTACTGTAAGATGATAACTGCAGATGCTGGTACAAATCGAAGGTTTTTATTCACAAAATACTGGAGTAACTCAGCAGGTCAGGCAGCATCTCGGGAGAGAAGGAATGGGTGACGTTTTGGGTCGAGACCCTTCTTCAGACTGATGTCAGGGGGGCGGGACAAAGGAAGGATATAGATGGAGACAGGAAGATAGAGGGAGATCTGGGAAAGGGGGAGGGGACGGGAGGGACAGAGGAACTATCTAAAGTTGGAGAAGTCGATGTTCATACCACTGGGCTGCAAACTGCCCAGGCAAAATATGAGGTGCTGTTCCTCCAATTTTCGGTGGGCCTCACTATGGCACTGGAGGAGGCCCATGACAGAAAGGTCAGACTGGGAATGGGAGGGGGAGTTGAAGTGCTCTGCCACCGGGAGATCAGTTTGGTTAATGCGGACCGAGCGCAAGTGTTCAGTGAAGCGATCGATTTGTCTATCTCTGCCTTAAAAATACTCACTGACTTGGCCTCCACAGCCCTGTGTGGCAATGAGTTCCACAGATTAACTACCCTCTGACTAAAGAAGTTCCCCCTCACCTCCTTTCGAAAAGAGCGCCCTTTAATTCTGAGGCTATGACCTGTGGTCCTAGACTCTCCCACCAGTGGAAACACCCTCTCTACATCCACTCTATTGATGCCTTTCTGTAAGTTTCAATGAAGTCCCACCTCAACCTTCTAAACTCCAGCGAGTAGAGGCAGTGCTGTACTGTTCTAAGTTATAGGACTGAAGGGCTGTTTCCCGTGTGTGGACCTGAGCCATGAAGTGAGATCTTCTCAGGTTTAATACTCAAAACCCGACCCAGTCATACGGTGTGGAAACAGGCCCCTTGGCCCAACCTGCCCTCTCCGGCCAAGATGCCCCGTCTACGCTAGTCCCACCTGCCCGTGTTTGGCCTTTGTATCCCTCTCAACCCTTCCTATCCATGTACCTGTCCGAATGCCTTTTGGATGTGGCAGTCGGGGGCAATCTGAGCCCAAATTACTTTCACGCAACGCACACACAAGACACACATGCCATGGAGTCGCGTGCCATGGAGTTGCAAATCAAGTCCAGAGCCTTTGTGCTTTAGTTTGTGAAGTTCCTACGCAACCCAACCTGATCCAGCAGACCTCTCATTGTTTAAGTACCCAGCCCGAAACCAGCATCAATAGTCGAATCCCTAGAATGACACAGGGATACAGCATGGAAGCAGGCCCTTCGGCCCACCGCATCCATGCTGACCATCAATCGCCCATTTACACCAATCCTATATTAATCATCAAGTCATAGAGTGAAACAGCATGGAAACAGGCCCTTCTGCCCAACTTGCCCACACCAGCCAACATGTCCCAGCTACACTAGTCCCACCTGCCAGCATTTGGTTCATCTCCCTCCAAACCTGTCCGATCCACGTACCTGTCTAACTGCTTCTTAAACATTGGGATAGTCCCTACCTCAACGACCTCCTCTGGCAGCTTGTTCCATACACCCACCACCCTTTGTGTGAAAAGGGTACCCCTCAGATTCCTATTAAATCTTTTCCCCTTCACCTTAAACCTATGTCCGCTGGTCCTCGATTCACCTACTCTGGGCAAGAGATTCTGTGTATCTATCTACCTGATCTATTCCACTCATGATCTTATACATCTCTATAAGATCACTCCTCATCCTCCTGCGCTTCAAGGATTGTAGTCCCAGCCTACTCGACCTCTGCCTGCAGCTCAAGCCCTCTAGTCCTGGCAACATCCTCGTAAATCCTATTTTTTATTCTCTTCATTTCTCATCAACCAACTGCACCCCTTTCCCTCCAGATTCTGCCACAATATTATTCATTTGTACATGTTATGCAAATCTGATGGATGGATTTATAACATATAGCACAAAATCAGGGGCAAATAAAAACAGAAAATGTTGAGAACGCTCAGCAGAAACTGTGGGAAAGGAAGCAGAGTTACTACAGAAACAAGGAACTGCAGATGCTGGTTTATCCCAAAGATAGACACAAAGTGATGGAGTTACTCAGCGGGTCAGGCTGCATCTCTGAAAGAAAAAGGATCTGGAGGAGGGTCCTGACCCGAAACGTCACCCATCCTTTTTCTCCAGAGATTTACGCCGGCACTTTGTGCCTAAGTTACTATTCCCAGTTGGAGGCCATTTACCAAATGGACTCTGATGAAGAGTCTTTGACCCAAAATATGAACTCTGTTTCTCTTCCCATAGATGTTGCCTGACCTGCTGAGTGCCCTGAACTTTTCTGGTTTTATTTCAGCTATCTGCCACTGGGACTTTTTTGATTGGCGAGATCAGGGCATTTAGCTTCCCTGGTTACTTCCAGCACTTCCACCCATCCTGCTCTGTCTCATCCTATCAACATGCTGTCTGTTTCCTGCCGACATGTCCAGCTTCCCCCTTTCAATGACTTTGTACCCAGCCAGCCCCAGTAGCAAGCCCCACATTCCCAACACTGATCAGATAGGAGGACGCTTCACTCGACTTATTGCCGACCGCCTTTCAATCAAGATCCTCAGTGTTAGACTCTGCTCTCAAGCAGAGATGTTTTTAAGCTGTCCAGGTGGACAACCACACACTTGCCTGATCACTACCTGGCACAAGAGAAGCTCGCAACAGGGAATGCAATCAGTGGCTTCCAACATAGTTACCCACAAATAAAACACTGAGTTTATATTGGATGTCCCAGTAAGATTGGGTATCCCAGTCACATTGGGTATCCCAGCCACATTGGGTGTCCCAGTCACATTGGGTGTCCCAGTCACATTGGGTATCCCAGTCACATTGGGTGTCCCAGCCACATTGGGTATCCCAGTCACATTGGGTATCCCAGTCACATTGGGTGTCCCAGTCACATTGGGTATCCCAGTCACATTGGGTGTCCTAGTCACATTGGGTATCCCAGCCACATTGGGTATCCCAGTCACATTGGGTGTCCCAGTCACATTGGGTGTCCTAGTCACATTGGGTATCCCAGTCACATTGAGCATCCTGGCTGTATTGGGTGTCCCAGTCACATTGGGTATCCCAGTCACATTGGGTGTCCCAGTCACATTGGGTATCCCAGTCACATTGAGCATCCCAGTCACATTGGGTGTCCCAGTCACATTGGGTGTCCCAGTCACATTGGGTGTCCCAGTCACATTGGGTATCCCAGTCACATTGAGCATCCCAGTCACATTGGGTGTCCCAGTCACATTGGGTGTCCCAGTCACATTGGGTATCCCAGTCACATTGGGTGTCCCAGTCACATTGGGTGTCCCAGTCACATTGGGTGTCCCAGTCACATTGGGTGTCCCAGTCACATTGGGTGTCCCAGTCACATTGGGTGTCCCAGTCACATTGGGTATCCCAGTCACATTGGGTGTCCCAGTCACATTGAGCATCCTGGCTATATTGGGTGTCCCAGTCACATTGGTGTCCTCGTCGCATTGTGTGTCTAGTTCTATTGGGGTTTCTTAGTTCTATTGGGTGTCATAGGTATATTGGGTGTCATAGGTATATTGGGTGTCCTCGTCACATTGGGTGTGCTGGGTGTACAGGGTCGTGTATTGCTTGGCCCACAGGAGACAGAGGTGTGATCTTACAGAGGTGTATAAACACATGAGGGGCATAGTTAGGTGAGAACACACATAGTCTTTCTCCAAGGGTAGAGCAATCAAGAACTAGATGGGGAGGATTTAAAGTGAAGATTTAATAGGAACGCAAGGGACCACTTTTTCCCACAATGGGTGGTAGGTGCTGTATATGGAATGAGCTGCCAGAGGGGATGGTTGAGACGGGTGCTATAGTAACATTAAAAACTCATTTGGGCAGGTATTTGGATAGGAAAGGTTTCGAGGGATATGGATCAAACGTGGGCAAAAGGGACTAGCTTGGGAGCATCTTGGTCAGCATGGACAAGTTCGGCCGAAAGGCCTTCTTCCATGCTGTATCATTCCAACTGCATGCTGGCTCAGGAGTAGAGTTGCTGCCTTACAGCTCCAGAGACCCAGGTTCGATCCTGACTACGGGTGCTTTTCTGTACGGAGGTTGTACGTTCTCCCCGTGACCTGCGTGGGTTTACTACGAGATCTTCGGTTTCCTCCCACACCCCAAAGCCGACAGGTTTGTAGGTTAATTGGCTTGATACAAATGTTTTAAAAATTGTCCCTTGTGTGTATAGGATAGCGTTGTAGTGCGGGGATCGCTGGTCGGCACGGACTCGGTGGGCCAAGGGTCTGTTTCTGCGCTGTATCTCCAAACTAAACTAAACTCTGCGACCAAGAAGAGGCAATAAATGCTGGCATTGTCTGTAATAATCACATCATGGAATGAGGAAATAGAAAATTACACCCGATGAGACAACAAAATGACCGGCCAAATAAAAAAATAGTTTTTATTTTCGACTGAACAACAATGAGCTCATTCTCAAAAAACAAGGCAAGGGAGTTCCAAAAGGCAATTGTGCTTTAAGAGCAGGTTAGCGATGAAGATTTCTGCCACTTTAATCACTTCTATCTCCTTATAAATATCCGCAAAATCATTTAAGGATTGAATGTAATTATATGCATCCATTATAGCTGCTGGGCCAGGCTTTTGTGTTTTAATCAGACACCTCGCTATGTCTAATGAATCCATGAAGGCAACTCCTCCCTCCTGTGTGGAGGTTTAACAGGGCTGTGGTACCAATACTCGCTCTGCAAATTACGTTAACCGCCTCGAAAAGTGTTTGTGAGTCAGACGTCGACAGACCAGCCCGTTTACGTAGTGCACTCATTAAAGGGTGGAAGTGGGGGGGGAAAGGCTGGCCGCGACTTTGGGGTTCAGAGAGACGAGGAGGAATCTTGTGTGGGAAGGAACTGCAGATGCTGGTTTAAACCGAAGATAGATACAAAGTGCCGGGGAGACTCAGCGGGACAGGCAGCACCTCTGGAGAGACGGAATGGGTGAGGTCGTTGTGGGGCTTGACAGTGTGGGCGCAGGGCTAGCATGAGTATTGAATTAGCCCAATTTAGGTAACTACCCCTCTCCCTTCTCCCCTTACCTAGCCCCCGACTCTCTCCCCTCTCCCCAATCCCCACCTGGACTCGCACCAATCTCTCCCCTTCCACCTACATTCCTTCCTCTAGCTTCACAAATCCCAACTCTTCCATCCTTTTGACTCACACCATCTGCCTTGTTATCTCTGGCCTTTGTCCAACCATCTGACCATCAACCCCTCACGTTTTGTCCTGCTCCTCCTCTCTTCCAGCTATCTTTTCCCAAAATGTTACCTATCCATGTTCTTCACAGATGGTGTCTGACCCCGCTGAGTTACTCCAGCAGTTTTTTTTTAACCAGCATCTGCAGTTCCTTGTATCCGGGGTTATTTTACCCTGGGCCGGGGTGTGTAGAGCTCGAAAGGTGTGGGTGGTACAACAGGCCAGCCATTTAACGTTGAGAATAAATTATTTTATCGAGATGGTGGTAACTCTTTGAAAATCTTTACTCAAGTGAAAGGTTTATTAATTTAATTGATTGGAAGATTCAGCATGGGAAAAGGCCCACTGAGTCCACGCCGACCATCGATTAACCGTTCACACTAGTTCCATGTTATCCCATCCAATTTTCAGAGGCGGGACTCTGAGTTGGACTTTAGACTTTAGAGATACAGCGTGGAAACAGGCCCTTCGGCCCACCGAGTCCATGCTGGCCAGCGATCACCCCATCCACTAGCACTATCCCACACACCAGGGACAATTTAAACATGTTTACCAAAGCCAATTAACCTACAAACCTGCACGTCTTTGGAGTGCGGGAAGAAACCGGTGATCCTGGAGAAAACCCACGCAGGCCACGGGGAGAACGTACAAACTCCATACAGACAGCACCCGTAGTCAGGATCGAACCCGGGTCTCTGGCGCTGTGAGGCAGCAACTCTACCGCTGTGTTGTCACATTGATATCTATATTGAAAGACGTGAGGTAGATCTTCCCTGAGTGATTGCTCCTTATCCTTGTGTAAGTGGGAAGAGGTAAACTAAGGCATGTTGAACCATTTGATGCAGTGCCCTCCATAATGTTTGGGACAAAGACCCATCATTTATTTATTTGCCTCTGTACTCCACAATTTGAGATTTGTAATAGAAAAAAATCACACGTGGTTAAAGTGCACATTGTCAGATTTTATTAAAGGCCATGTAGAAATTACCACAGTGTTTATATATAGTCCCCCCATTTCAGGGCACCATAATGTTTGGGACACAGCAATGTCATGTAAATGAAAGTAGTCATGTTTAGCATTTTGTTGCATATCCTTTGCATGCAATGACTGCTTGAAGTCTATGATTCATGGACATCACCAGTTGCTGGGTGCCTTCTCTGATGATGCTCTGCCAGGCCTGTATTGCAGCCATCCTTAGCTTATGCATGTTTTGGGGGCTAGTCCCCTTCAGTTTTCTCTTCAGCATATAAAAGGCATGCTCAATTGGGTTCAGATCGGGTGATTGACTTGGCCACTCAGGAATTTACCATTTTTTAGCTTTGAAAATCTCCTTTGTTGCTTTAGCAGTATGTTTGGGATCATTGTCTTGCTGTAGAATGAACCGCCAGCCAATGAGTTTTGAGGAATTTGTTTGACCTTGAGCAGATAGGATGTGTCTATCCACTTCAGAATTCATTATGCTATTACCATCAGCAGTTGTATCATCAATGCCGATAAGTGAGCCAGTACCTTCAGCAGCCATACATGCCCCGGCCATAACACCCCCACCACCGTGTTTCACAGATGAGGTGGTATGCTTTGGATCTTGGGCAGTTCCTTCTCTCCTCCATACTTTGCTCTTGCCATCGCTCTGATATAAGTTAATCTTCGTCTCATCTGTCCACAAGACCTTTTTCCAGAACTGTGGTTGCTCTTTTGTACTTCTTGGCAAACTGTAACCTGGCCATCCTATTTTTACCGGCTAACCAGTGGTTTGTATCTTGCAGTGTAGCCTCTGTATTTTTGTTCATGAAGACTTCTGCAGACAGTGGTCATTGACTAATCCACACCTGACTCCTGAAGAGTGTTTCTGATCTGTCGGACAGGTGTTTGGGGATTTTTTTTATTATAGAGAGAATTTTTCTGTCGTGGAGGCCTTCCTTGGCCTGCCAGCCCCTTTGCGATTATTAAGCTCTCTAGTGCTCTCTTTCTTCTTAATAACGTTCCAAACAGTTGATTTTGGTAAGCCTAAGGTTTGGCTGATGTCTAACAGTTTTATTCTTGTTTCTCAGTCCCATAATGGCTTCTTTGACTTTCATTGGTACAACTTTGGTCCTCATGTTGATAAACAGCAATAAAAGTTTCCAAAGTTGATGGAAAGACTGGAGGAAAGACTAGGTGCTGAGAGCTCTCTTATACCTGCATTAAGGAGGCATTTAAATACACCTGAGCAATTACAAACACCTGTGAAGCCATGTGTCCCAAACATTATGGTGCCCTGAAATGGGGGGACTATGTATAAACACAGCTGGAATTTCTACATGGTGAAACCAAAATGTGTAAAAATACCCTTTCATAAAATGTGACAATGTGCACTTTAACCACATGTGATTTTTTTTTAGACACAATCACATTGAATGGTGAGGCAGGCTCAAGGGAGATCCTGTAATCTAGACAGATCTGGACAGTTCAGACAGATCTGGGCAGATCAGACTCCATCAGATTGAATGGTGAGGCAGGCTGGAGAGAGACCCAAGTGATCTGGCCATATCAGACATAATCACATTGAATGGTGAGTGATCCAGAACATAGAACAGTACAGCATAGGAACAGGCCCGCCGGCCCACAGTATCCATGTCGAACATGATGGCGGGTTAAACTAATCTCCTCTGCCTGCAGGTGATCCATATCCCTCTCTACTCTGCATGTCCATGTGCCTATCTAAAAACCGTATAAATGCCACTGTCCACCAGCCCTGGCAATGCGTTCCTGGCATCCAACACTCTCAGTGTAAAAATATTTGCCCCTCAAATCTCCTTTAAGCCACGCCCTCTTGCCTTTGACATTTGCACCCTGAGTAAAATGTTCTGACTGTCTACCCTGTCTGTGCCTCTCGAAATTTTATATACTTCTGTCAGGCCTCCCTTCAACCTTCGACGTTCCAACGAAAATAATCCGAGTCTGTCCAACCTCTCCTCACAGCTAATACTCTTTAATCCAGGCAGCGTTCTGGTAATGCTCTCCCCCACCTTCCCTACATCCTTCCTGTAATGGTGTGGCCATAACTGCGCGCAATACTCCATGTGAAGCCGAACCAAAGTCCTAAAAAGCTGCTTATTCACAAAATGCTGGAGTAACTCAGCAGGTCAGGCAGCATCTCGGGAGAGAAGGAATGGGTGACGTTTCGGGTCGAGACCCTTCTTCAGACTGAAGAAGGGTCTCGACCCGAAACGTCACCCATTCCTTCTCTCCTGAGATGCTGCCTGACCTGCTGAGTTACTCCAGCATTTTGTGAATAAATACCTTCGATTTGTACCAGCATCTGCAGTTATTTTCTTATACTCCTAAAAAGCTGCAATGACTTCCCGGCTTTTATATTTAAATGATCTGCCCTCGTGCCCAAGTTTAGTTTAGTTTGGTGTTTAAGTTTAGAGATACAGCACGGAAACAGGCCCTTTGGCCCACCGGGTCCGCAGCGACCAGCGATCATCTGTACACTAGCAGTATCCTACACACCAGGGACAATTTACAATTCTGGCCGAAGCCAAATTAACCTACAAACCTGTACACCTTTGGAGTGTGGGAGGAAACCGGTGCACCCGTAGAAAACCCAAGCGGTCGCACCGTACAGACAGCACCCGTAGTCAGGATTGAACCCGTGTCTCTGGCGCTGTGAGGCAGCAGCTCGACCGCTGCGCCACCAAGCGTGGACATGAAATGCCCAATTGTTGTAAAAGTTAGGGGAAAAAAACTGCAGATGCTGGTTTAAATTGAAGGTAGACACAAAATGCTGGAGTAACTCAGCGGGTCAGGCAGCATCTCGGGAGAGAAGGAACGGGTGACGTTTCGGGTCGAGACGTCCCATTCCTTCTGTCCCGAGGTGCTGCCTGACCCGCTGAGTTACTCCAGCATTTTGCGTCTACCTTTGTTGTAAAAGTTACGTTGGTTCGTTGAATGTTCTTCAGGGAACGATATTTGCCCGGCCAGGTCCTTACCTGACCTGTCCTGTGCCTGACCCCAATCCCATCAAACTCTTTGATTCTCAGTCCTCCTTAGTTCGAGAGGGAAGGGCAAAAAATCCTGACATCGCTGACAGTGTCCACCTCCCACACTTGAATATATCAAAATAAAAATGGACGTTCCCAGTTTGTGGTGGGGTTGAAAACCAGGCATATGTTTAAGAAATGGACACAGCTGGGGGGAGCAAAGAACAAAAGAAATGCAGATGGAATTGGAGAATAGTTACAGCAGCTTAGGAGGCCATTCAGCCCATTGAGCGTGTGCTTGCTTTTCACATCTAGGGTATTCTCGTTTCGCTGACGTTTTTCTGAGTACTTTCCCAGTTCCTTATCAACAGCTGAGATAGACAAAAAGTGCTGGAGTAACTCAGCGGGACAGGCAGCATCTCTGGAGAAAGGGAATGGGTGGCGTTTCGCGTGGAGCCTGTTACTCCAGCATTTTGTGTCTATCTTCGGTGGAATCCAGCATCTGCAGTTCCTTCCTGCACATTATCAACAGCTCCCATTGAGTCTGCTCTCCACTGTGTGTCCACCACGTTGAACTCTAGATGGTGTAGAGGGGGATGTGAGAAAGATGCGATGGCAGAGTAGCGTGGATCAGAGACATGGTGGTGCGACTAGCTGGGTTCCACTGCCACCCACTGGCAGCTGATGAAAGACATTGAATCTCAATACTTCATGCCATCTTAAGCCACTGAGCGAAAGACAGCTCTGTCTCTCTTCCCAGGGCAGCAGTTGCCACCACATCTCCATTGACACTGGTGCTGTGATCTAGGTGCACTGAGGCGTGCAGTTCCTTTGGAATAACTGGGACAGAGAAGGTGGTAGAGGTACAACCACCATGCTTCAAAGGCATGGATTAGAAGCATTGCTTATATTTCTGCTCGCCACATTACTGGTGGCACAGCGGTAGAGTTGCCGCCTTACAGCGCCAGAGGCCCGGGTTCCATCCTGACTACGGGCGCTGTCTGTACAGAGTCTGTATTTCTCCCTGTGACCACGTGGGTTTTCTCCGGATGCTCCGGTTTCCCCCCTCACTCCAAAGACTCAGAGGTTTGTAGGTTAATTTGGCTTCTGTAAATTGTCCTTGTGTGTAGGATAGTGCTCGCTAGTGCACAGGGTGATTGCTGGTTGGCGCGGACTCGGTGGGCTGAAGGGCCTGTTTCCACGCTGTATCTCTAAAAGAAAGGATGTGGGGGCTTTGGAGAGGGTGCAGAGGAGGTTGACCGGAATGCTGCCTGAATTAGAGGATTTCAGCTTTTCGTCAGATAAAGGGACTGTAGAAGGGTCCCGACCCGAAACATCACCAATCAAGTTCTCCAGAGGTGCTGCCTGGCCCGCTGAGTTACTCCAGCACTTTGTGTCCCGTCTTTGTTGGTTGGTTGGTCAGGAGGGTGAGGACAGTGGAGAGGAAGAGGGGAGCAGCCCAGACTCCTGAAACAGTTTAAATGTTCCTGGGAAATGGCAATCACCGCCTCGAACCTTTGCGTTCCCGTGGGAACTGTTGCAGAGCGCCAATATCCTAGTTGGGCGTCAGGATCATCCCGGGGTTTTCAATAAGATGGTGCTTTATTGTCACACATGCAAACACACAATGAGGTTCTTTATTTGCATACAGTACAGCAAGGTATCGCCACACCTAAGCACAATCCCCGATCAGCAACGTGTCCAGAAATAGTCTCCTGAGACCGCAGGCAAGAGACGCCAGGTATTGGCGCCATTTCCTAAGTCCACGCGTTTGGCCTCCGATCCAGGCGAGCCCCAGGCTGCTGCAGGGCCTCCATTCATTATAGAGTAACTGCACAGGGTCTTTTCCCTCAGGGTAGGGCAATCAAGTAGCAGAGGACATGGGTTTAAGGTGAGAGGAGGGGATGGAGATTTAATGGGAGGGTAATGCAGATGTTTAGTTTTTGTTTACTTTGATTTAGTTCAGTGATCCAGCGTGGGAACGGGCCCTTTAGCCCAATAGGTCCGTGCCGACAAGGGTCGCCAACTGTCCCGTATTAGCCGAGACATCCCGTATTTTGTGTTAAATTGGTTTGTCCCTTATGGGACCGCCCTTGTCCAGTATTCGGCCCGGGGGGGTGGGGGGGGTGGGCTGTAGGCCCGGACATTGTAGGTCCCGAGCAGCCGCCATTGGTGGAGGGGGAGCACGTGGCCGCTGGCTGGGTGAGGTCACGTGTGACGCGGGGCGGTGACGTCACTGTCCCTTATTTGGGATTGAGAAAGTTGGTACCCCTACCTTTGGCCCAATAAGTCCGTGCCGACCAGCCATCACCCACACACTAGTTCTATCCTACACACGAGAGGCAATATGCAGAAGCCAATTAAACTGCAAACCTGAACATTTTTGGAGTGTGGGAGTGAACCGGAGCACCCGGAGAAAACCCCTCGCAGGTCTCGGGGAGAACGTACAAACTCCGTGCAGACAAGCACCCGTAGTCAGGATCGAACCCGGGTTTCTGGCGCTGTGAGGCAGCAACTCTGCGTGCTGCCCCCAAGATGGCAAGAGGCTTTCTTTTCCTTTTGGTGAAAATGTGTGAGGCGCGAGGTGTGACAGGGGAAACGGGAAGGTGGGCAGGGTGGGGGTGGGGGGGGGGGGTGGAAGAACGAGACAGTGGTACAGTCAAACCTGCCCTAATGGTCACCTCGATTCACATCACCTGTCTGAAGCAGCCGGCTCTTCTCAGAACCAACAGATTTCTAATTTAATTATAATAGGGTCTGCACCTGGATTAAACAGCCAGCTGCTAACGTGGCCCCAGCCTCTGGTTAAAATGACAGGTAAGCAATGTAAGTAAATTGGAACCTGTGCTAGTGATTAATTCACCCAGTTAGGGATTCCACTCAAGGTAGGGGGAGAGTAGAGTTGGGCAAAATGGGTGTCATCTTCTCCATTAATTCTCCTACCCTCCTTCCCCCTGCCCTTCCACACTTGGTCCATCCCTCTGAACATCTCATCTGGGACTTCTCCAAACCTCCGCCTCAAGTACCTCCTTGGTCCAGACCCCCCCCACGAAAAGGTGACCGTTGTACACAGGTTTCACTGTAATCTGACGTGGAGCTTCTCTGCGATAACCAACACACTACATGTAGCACACACAGTGTGGTAGTGGCAGGGGGGGGGATGGTTTTGCCATTTGGAGCGGTGGTGAGGCGGAGTAAAGGATCGGAGATGAAACGCTGCGCCGAATCTAACCGGACGGTGGGGTTCCACTGCCACCCCGGACGCCACCGGACTTCCAAGGAGACGGGAACGCGGAAGCAAGTCCAGCCCCCCCCCCAGAGGGGCGCTTGTTCCTTCTGGTGATGATGTCCAGACACGCCGGTGGACCCGTGGAGATGTTTAGGGAGCGGAGTCGTTCTGAGGAGATCCCAGGGAGGGAGAGAGCGGTGTGGGTCCGGGCTGGGGCACGTCTCACCTTGACCTCCGTACTCGCCATACCTTTATGCAGGGGAGCACAGATGTAGCCCGCGGAGATGTGGTCAAGGTCAAGGATGTCCCCATCCTGCCTGGTTGACTCCTCAGGCCACTGATGTGCGTCACTTCTCACCTTTCGTTCTCCTCCCTCCAACGCCAGAGAGTTTAGGCTGCTTTCACCAAAGTTTCGTTTCGTTTAGTTTAGAGATACAGCGCGGAAACAGGCCCTTCAGCCCACCCAGTCCGCACCGACCCGATGCTGCACACGCCAGGGACAATTTACACTTACT
Source organism: Rhinoraja longicauda (assembly GCF_053455715.1). Classification (NCBI taxonomy): domain Eukaryota; kingdom Metazoa; phylum Chordata; class Chondrichthyes; order Rajiformes; family Arhynchobatidae; genus Rhinoraja; species Rhinoraja longicauda. The sequence goes on along the minus strand of NC_135978.1, from coordinate 26,868,245 downwards.
TACACCAAGCCAATTAACCTACAAACCTGCACGTCTTTGGAGTGTGGGAGGAAACCGAAGATCTTGGAGAAAACCCACGGGGGGAACGTACAAACTCCGTACAGACGGCACCCGTAGTCGGGATGGAACCCGGGTCTCTGGTGCTGTGAGTGGTGTTGGGCAGCAACTCGACCGCTGAGCCACCCAGCACAAAGTGGCAACCGACCAACTACCTTTCAAAGCTCAGTGTCCAAGTCGGAATATTTCACTTTTGGAGATGAGGTGCTCACCCACACCCTTGTCCCCCCCCCCCCCAGGAGGGGGTTTGCCGTCTTCAAGACTGTCGTGTCCACCCGCCGTCCTTGCTTCTCCCCACCCACCCACCCCTCGGTGATGAGATCCACCATCACTTCTCCTCAAGGCGGCTCAAGCCAGGGCATCTCGCTGGGCAAGTTGGAAGAGGTGGCACGGCCGCCAGCGACTGCATTTGAAGGGGGGCGGGGGGGTGGGAGTTGCTTCTCATTGGAGGGGGGGGGACATCAAAAGTCAGGTTAGGCTGCTGCTCCCATTTGCCATGATGTTGGGCCTTTGCGAGAGGGAGGACTCCAAGCTGTTGACCCTCTCCGGCAGCGTGTGCGCACAGTGTGACCATGTACCCATCGGGGATGAGCACGGTCTCAACACCAGGGCCCGTCGATGTTTCCACTTGCTCCATTGAAGAAGACAACCGGGCAGGATTGGGGGTGGCATGAGGTTGTGAAACTAGGCTCGTGCCTCACCGTCGCCTCTCCCACCCAGCTCATGGTTAGCGTCTTGCGTTTGTGTTTTGTCCCTTGGGGTGGGGGGGGGGGGGTGGGGGGGTGACAATGACCCATCTCTCTCTGTGGGCTTTTCTTCATTGTGATATTCCCTCCCCATCCACTTAAAAAGAAAACCATAACCCGTCATCCAGTTATGTCTCTCGAAGGAAGAGTTGCAGGAGAGGGGATGGGAGGGGAGGGGATGGGTGGGGGGCTTGGAGAACGTTAGCCCAGCCCCTTATGCAAACTGTCCCGTCCGCCCCAGAGTCTGCCCTAGAATCCTCTCCCTACCGTGTTAGCCTCTAGAACCCTGTTTTGCTGTAGCTGCCCTTTATTAACCCGCTGTGTAGTCGAGCTCCTGTAGTTTGCATGGGATGTGAATGCTGTCTCACCACGGCCTGGTGGTCGGTAGATTGTTTCCCCCCTGCATGGACATCGGATCAGATGTGAACGGAGGGCGATCTCGGGAAGCCAGCCGTCTCTACTGTGGTGGGCTGACTGTTTCTGAAGAGGGATGGATTAGGGGAGGGGGGGGGGGGGGTGGGGTGGGTGGGAGAGAGGGGCTTGGGCCAGGGGTTTCTCCTGAGCTTCGTAGCCGTAGTAACGGGCTGACTATCGTAAGTACGGCTATTGCCTTGCCGCATGGCCTTGGATTGAGTGTGGGACAAAATTGAGCCTTAGGCTGATGTAGTATTTGGCTTGTTGCACTCTGCATGCTGGGCCCAACGCCTCACCTCCCGCTTTATTCTCTGCACACCAGTCCTCAATAGCTACAGTGCTCAACCGAATTATGGCGCGCCTGCTTCCCCAGTAGGCAACAACCCTGCCCGGCACGGTGGCTTCCCGGGAGCCAACAGCCCCGGCCCTGTGGCTGAGATCTACGGCACGGCCAGCCAAGACTCCGGCGTTGGCAACTACATCAGTGCCACCAGCCCCCAGCCCGGATCCGGCTTTGGACACAACATCGGGGTAAGTGAGCAGTCAATTCAGCCCCACCTACCCTCCTCCACCCCCTTTCTCTCTCTCCTTAACACCCCCACCACCCCCCCCTCTCCCGCTCATTACCCTGCACCCCCCCCCCCCCCCCCCCCCTTCCCTTTCTATTCTTGGCGAATATGAGCATTTGGTCTGAAACTAAAACTGTACTGCCTAGACTAATCGAGCTAAGAGACAAATCCAACCATGACCTCTGACCAAAGGAAGCGTGGCCTTTGTTTCACTGGCCGGACGGCTATTAGTCACCGCTGGCTTGTATTTTACTGGTGCCCTGAACTTGCTCGCGGCCAGAGCCTGGCTGTGAGTCCTGGCGTCAATTGAGGGAGCAGGCCAAAGGGGATAAAACTGAGGGGCTGTGATCCAAAGAGAGAAGAGGAGACGTGGTAGGAGCCGATTCTTCACGACAGGAAAATTCCCGTGGGTGCGGCAGAGAGGGAATCGCACGGACTTCTGTGGCTTCTGTAAAGTGCCACCTTTAATTTGCTGGGCCAAAAGGGGGAGTCCCCTTTCGAATCATTCCCCTCTCTCTCTCTCTCTCTCTCTCTCTCTCTTTCCATCGCCCACCTTACTGATGCCCTCAGGACTCGACACCAGATCCCCCCCATCCTGAGCACAGGCCAGGGTCAGAGGTCATGTGGACTTTCATCTGGAGTGTGTTATCTGTGTCTTCTAAGCAGTCGATGTTGTTGCATTTTCCATTTTGTTGGTTTAACAGCGTAATTCTTGATTTGAATGGGGACGTGGAGGGGGGGGGGGGATATTTTGAGCAAAAAAAAAAAGTATGAGAGTTATTATTTTCTCAGTGTGTGTGGGTTTTATAAGTTCCATGACGTACGTTTTGTCCTTTAGTTGTTAAGCCATGTAACGGTAATAATTTTCATATCCAAGGCAGAGGCGTCCTGTACAGGTATATAAGAGAAAGTCCACGAGGTACAGTTAGGGCACACATCCCATGTGGATGAATCACAATGTCACACTCCAGAAGGTTCAGTAACTCTAACAATTAATACTGAATGTTTGTTGTTTACCTTGCAGTTTATTTTTTAATTAAATGCATGGTTAGCATTGCTTAAAGAAAGGGAAACAAAAATATTTCTGTCTGAAAACTGAAGCCTTGCACACCAGAAGACAGAGGGTGTCTCAGATAGCACTTAAAAGACTGGGGGATGTAAAATATGAACACAGCTTGGGAGGGGGTGATTTTAAATGTTGCACACAACACAACACAATAGAGGGAATATTAAACGTTACACCTAATGTGAAAAAGGGAATAGTAACTGTCACATCCAACACGAATGAGGGAATATTAAATGTGATGCACAACACGAGAGGGAGAATATTAAATGTGATGCACAACACAATAGACAATAGGTGCAGGAGTAGGCCATTCGGCCCCTCGAGCGAACACCGCCATTCAATGTGATCATGGCTGAGAGGGGAATATTACGAGAGGGGAATATTAAATGTGATGCACAACACGAGAGGGGGAATATTAAATGTGATGCACAACACGAGAGGGGGAATATTAAATGTGATGCACAACACGAGAGGGGGAATATTAAACGTGATGCACAACACGAGTGGGGGAATGTTAAATGTGAGGCACAATACGAGAGGGGGAATATTAAACATGATGCACAAGGCCAGTGCATTAGTAATGCAGTATTATTAATGATTAGTAAGTTTGCAGATGACACTAAAGTGGGTGGTATCATTCATAGCAAAGATGGGGAATATTAAATGTGATGCACAACACGAGAGGGGGAATATTAAACATGATGCACAAGGCTAGTATATTGGTAATGCACTATAATTCAGGATTAGTAAGTTTGCAGATGACACTAAAGTGGGTGATATCATTGATAGCGAAGATGGTTATCATAAATTGCAGCAGGATCTTAATTAGTTGGGCAAGTGGACTGAGGAACGGTTCATGGTTTAATGCAGATAAGTGTGAGGAAGTCTAACCAGGGCAGGATTTTCACAGTGAATGGCAGGGCACTGGGGAGTGTTGTGGAGCGAAGGGATCTAGGAGTGCAGGTATATAGTTCCTTGAAAGTGGCGTCACTAGGGTTGCCAACTTCTTCACTCCCAAATACAGGACAAGGTGACGTCACCGCCCCGCACCCCACATGACCTCACCCAGTCAGCGGCCACGTGCTCCCGCTCCACCAATGGCGGTCACCATTGGTGGAGCGGGAGCATGTGGCCGCTGGCTGGGTGAGGTCACGTGGGGCACGGGGCGGTGACGTCACCCTTTGTCCCTTATTTGGGAGTGAGGAAGTTGGCAACCCTACTAATACGGGGACAAGGGCGGTCCCATACGCGACAAACTAATTTAGCCCAAAATATAGGATGTCCCGGCTAATGTGGGACAGTTGGCAACCCTAGGCGTCACAGGTAGAAAGGTTGATCAAAAAGGTTTTTGGCACATTGGTCTTCATCAGTGTGGGTATTGATTATTGAGGTTGGGATATTATGCTCCAGTTGTACAAGACATTGGTGAGGCCACATTTGGAGTATTGTGTTCAGTATTGTGCTCACCCTGCTACAAGCAAGATGTTGTTAAGCTGGAAAGAGTGCAGAGACGATTTACGACGATATTGCCAGGACTTAAGGGCCTGAGCTACAGGGAGAGGTTGGATAGGCTAGGACTTTATTCCTTGGAACGCAGGAGGCCAAGGGGTGATCTTAAAGAGGTGTAGAGGGGAATAGATAGGGTAGAGGGGAATAGATAGGGTAGATGCACAATCGTTTACCCAGAGTAGGGGAATCAAGAACCAGAGGACAAAGATTTAAGGTGAGAGGGGAAAGATTTAATAGGAACCTGAAAGGCAACTTTTTCACACAGAGGGTGGTGGGTATATGGAACGAGCTTCCAGAGGAAGTAGTCGAGCCAGGTACTATAACAGTATTTAAAAGACACTTGGACAGGTACGTGGATGGGAAAGGTTTAGAGGGATATGGGCCAAACATGAGCAGTTGGGACTAGTGTTGAGGGGCCATCTTTGTTGTCATGGGCAAGTTGAGTCAAAGGGCCGATATGAATCTATAACTCTAAGACAGTGGGGATGTATGTTAAACATCCCAATCCCAATAACGGGGAATTTCAAACATAGCACACACCATAAGAGGGGGGAATGTTAAACATGGTGCACAACACAAGAAGGGGAATATTAAACATGACACACATCATGGGAGGGAACATTAAATGTAACAAACAACACAAAAAGATTAGAGCTGCAGATGGTAGAACCTTGGGCAAAACAAAAATTGCTGGAGGAACTCAGCAGGTCAGGCAGCATCCATGGAAGGAACAGACAGGCAATGTTTCGGGTTGGGACCCTTCTTCACACCTGATTGTAGTGAGGGGGGGGGGGAGGGAGAAAGCTGGAATTGGGAGGTAGGGGTGGGACGAAGCTTGGCGAGTGATAGGTGGATACAGGTGAGAGGGGAGGTGGGAGAGGATCAATTAAATTAAATACAGGATCACCACAAATTGTCAAAAATCACGTCAAAACAGAACAGTTATGTTTTGGATCAAATCTCAATATTATCCCGTCATTGCAATTCACAACGGTTGAATTGGCAAAGCGACAGAAATGCTTTTGTTGCTTTTTCCTTAAGGCTTGTTTTAATGGATGACTTTATACTGTGTGCAGCATGTCTGGCTGAGAGATTGCCTTACTGATGATCCTAGTGGACAGTGTTTGCGTTGGTCTGTGGAGGCTGCGATGTTTTACCCTTGGTCCTGCCTAGACTTTCCCATCCGCTTTGCTCCCTGTTCTGGGGCCCCACACCAGCTCCCCTGGAGACAGGGGTTTTGGTTGCGTTTGGCCCCGCAGGGGAGGTTCGGGGAGGGGGGGGTGGGGGGGAAGGGTTACAATCCACCATTTCCTACTCCCCACTCTTGCTTGAATCACCGACGCACTTAAACCTCACCCCTCACAACCCAGGCAATACTTGCTCATTCCTGCCCGGCAACCAACCTTATCCCTCCCTCCTTCCTGCCGAGTCTGAGATGGCTTCTAATCCTCACTGGGTACGGAATTATCTGACCGATAGCCCCACCACTTTGTCCCCTTGCCCGTACTGGTCCACTCTCACAGAAAACCCAGCCGAGGCCTATCAAACAGGCTTCTTGAAAGCAGTATGAAAAAGGGACAAAGTGCTGGAGTATCTCTCAGCGTGTCAAGCAGCATCTCTGGAGAACATGGATGGGTGATGTTTCAGGTCGGAACCCTTCTTCAAACTGATGACGGTTCGGATCGTGACCCTTCTTCAGACCGAAAAAGGGTCCCGACTAGGGTTGCCAACTTTCTCACTCCCAAATAAGGGACAAAAGGTGATGTCACCGCCCGCGCCCCACTTGACCTCACCCAGCCAGCGGCCACGTACTCCCGCTCCACCAATGGCGGCCGCAACCTCTGTTTGGCGAACACACTCGGCCCCGCTCCGCAAACACACTCCGTTAGCCTACACTGTCCGGGCCTACAGCGACAGCCCGGGCCTACAATGTCCGGGCCTACAGTGTCCAGGCCTTCAGCACCCCCCCAGGCCTAATACGGGATAAGGGAGGTCCCATACGGGACAAACCAATTTAGCCCAAATTACGGGATGTCCCGGCTAATACGGGACAGTTGGCAACCCTAGTCCCGATCCGAAATGTCACCTATCTATCCACGTTCCCCAGAGATGCTGCCTGGCCCGCTGAGTTACTCCAGCATTTTGTGGCTTGCTTTGTAAACCAGCATCTGCAGTCCCTTCTTGAATGCAATTTTTTGAGAAAGTGACCTGTGCTCCAGTTGCTAACAACTACTGTCAAAGTAAAAGCCCAGATCTCCAGTGCTGTGTTCAACCTGTTGTTGGCTGATCTTTTCCCCACACATTCAAGCTCTGCTTCCCTCTCTGACCACAGCCCTCAACAGAAGAACTATATTCTACACACACAAAGAACTCTCATAGGGGTGTCCCTAGTCTTAGGATTTATTTCATTGTTTTATTTTTCTTAAGACCATGAGCCCCTAACACAACCATAGATGTTAGACTGTAACACCAACATGGACACAGGGGGCAGGAGTAGACTGCCGAGTTCCCTCTGCCATTCCAGTTTCCATCCCAACCCAGCCTCCTCACACTCATAGAGTCATAGAGCGTGGAAACAGGCCCTTCAGCCCAACTTGCCCACACCGATCAACATGTCGTATCTACACTAGTCCCACCTGCCTGCGTTTGGCTCATATCCCTCTAAACCTATCCTATCCATGTACCTATCTGAAAGTTTATTAAACAATGCAATAGTACCCACCTCAATGCAGCTCGTTCCATACATCCACCGGCCTTTATATGAAAATGTTACCCCTTGGGTTCCCATTAAATCTCTCCCCACTCACCTTAAACCTATGTTCTCTGGTTCTCAATTCCTCGCCACACTTCCTCATCCCCCCCCCCCTTCGACATCCTGCCTTGGGTGCATTCAACAACTGAAGCTCCCTCTGGGTAGAGACTTACAAAGATTAACAGCTGGCTGAGCAGACGACACATTGCCTGACCTCTGCCCTAAACAGCCAAACACCCTTATCCTGGGACTGTATCTGAAGATAGGGACCCCAACCTGAAACAACACCTATCCATGTTCTCCAGAGATGCTGCCTTGACCCACTGAGTTACTCCAGCACTTTGTGTCTGTTCCTGAGACTGTAGTCCCTGGTTCTAGGGGTCTGTCATCTCAATCCTAACCCCCCCCCCCCCCCCACCCCCAACCCCACCCCCACCCCCTCCACCCCTCAGAGTGAATCTTCTTTGATGAGACGTTGTCTTGATTTTAAAAGTCCAGAGAATGCGGGCTCGTTCGACACAACTTTAATCCAGCCAATATAGACCAATTACATGAAATGCTGTAGCTTTGGAGTTGAAACTTGCCTCTTAATTGTATGTGTTTGTGTCAAGATGCTATGCTCTGATATTAGATGTGTTGGCATGAACCAATATTAGTCTTGAGGAGGGGCTGTCAGTTCTGGTGAGAGGTTACTTTACAAAGCTCGAAGGAATAAGTTCATAAGTTCTAGGAGCAGAATTAGGCCTTCAGGACCATTGAGTCTACTCCGCCATTCGATCAGGGCTGATCTATCTTTCCCTCTCAACCCCACTCTCCTGCTTCCTCCCCTTGACCCCTGACACCCGTACCAATCAAGAATCTTGTCAACCTCCGCCTTAAAGATACCCAAATAACTTGGCCTCCACGGCCGTCTGTGGCAATGACGTCCACAGATTCACCACCCTCTGGCTGCCGAAGGTGGTTGAGGGGTCAGGGGCTCACACGTCTGTGAACACTCGGCCCAATGTCGGCCCAATTATTCCCCTGCTAAGTAGCCTCCCCCGGAGAAGCAGAGTGGGAGCTGGTGCGAGTGTCCTCTGCGGGTTCGTGTTAAATACTTTGGCCCGCACATCTCAATAGACAATAGACAATAGGTGCAGGAGGAGGCCATTCGGCCCTTCGAGCCAGCACCGCCATTCAATGTGATCATGGCTGATCATTCTCAATCAGTACCCCGTTCCTGCCTTCTCCCCCTGACTCCGCTATCCTTAAGAGCTCTATCTAGCTCTCTCTTGAATGCATTCAGAAAATTGGCCTCCACTGCCTTCTGAGGCAGAGAATTCCACAGACTCACAACTCTCTGACTGAAAAAGGTTTTCCTCATCTCAGTTCTAAATGGCCTACCCCTTATTCTTAAACTGTGGCCCCCTTGTTCTGGACTCCCCCAACATTGTTCCAGGACTAGAGGTCATAGCCTCTGAATTAAAGGACGTTCTTTGAGGAAGGAGGAATTTCTTTAGTCAGAGGGTGGTGAATCTGTGGAATTCTTTGCCACAGAAGGCTGTGGAGGCCACGTCAATGGATATATTTAAGGCAGAGATAGGTAGATTCTTGATTAGCACGAGTGTCGGGGGTTATGGGGAGAGGGCAGGAGAATGGGGTTCGGATGGAGAGATAGATCATCAATGATTGAATGGCGGTTTAGACTTGATGGGCCGAATGCCCTAATTCTACTCCTATCACTTATGACCTTCTGAGGTGGGCTTCGACCATTCTGGGTACCCAGCCAAGGGGAGAGGCAGCGGGGAGAGGGTCTGGAGACTGACAGCCTCTCCGCACTGTAATGCACCGAAGAAACAGTTGATTCAAAGTACAAAATGTTGAGAGGCCAGAGCTCCAGAGCCTTGCCTCCAGCCCAAACATCAGCTTCATTTCAGTATTGTGTGTTAACCATTGCAACGATCAATCCTTGCACAGAGAGGCACGCCGTGCCTAATACATAGAGGAGCAACACCGTCATACAAATGTCCCCTCACCCTCTCACAGGGTGCAGGTTCATAGCGACAGGGGTGCACGTCCATGTATACAGGGCTGCAGGTCCATATTATGTAATATTGCGGGTTTCAAGTCCATAATATACTGCGGGTCAGGTCTATACCATACTGGGGTACAGGCCCATGTATTTGGGATTCAGGTTGATAATACATTGGGATACAGTTCCATACATACAGGTGTGTAGGTCCATATATATAGGGGTACAGGTCCATAATACACTTGGGTTAAAGGTCCATAATATATTGAGGTTCAGGGCCATAATAATCCAGGGGTCAGGTCCATAATATACTGGGATACAGTCTGTCATATACTGGGATACAGGTCCATAATATACTGGGGTACAGTCTGTCATATACTGGGATACAGGTCCAGAATATACTGGAGTGCAGTCTATAATATCCTGGGGTACAGGTCCATAATATACTGGAGTGCAGTCTATAATATTCTGGGGTACAGGTCCATAATATACTGGAGTGCAGTCTATAATATCCTGGGGTACAGGTCCATAATATACTGGAGTGCAGTCTATAATATTCTGGGGTACAGGTCCATAATATACTGGGGTACAGTCCATCATATACTGGGATACAGGTCCATAATATACTGGAGTGCAGTCTATAATATTCTGGGGTACAGGTCCATAATATACTGGGGTACAGTCCATCATATACTGGGATACAGGTCCATAATATACTGGGGTACAGTCCATCATATACTGGGATACAGGTCCATAATATACTGGGGTACAGACCATCATATACTGGGATACAGGTCCATAATATAATGGAGTGCAGTCTATAATATTCTGGGGTACAGGTCCATATATACAGGGGTACATGTTCACATATAAAAGGGTACAGGTTGATATATCCAGGAGTGCAAGTCCATATATTCTAGGGTACAGGGCCATAATGTACAGGTGTATGGGGCCTTAATATACTGGAGCACAGGCCTATAATATATAGGGGTACAGGTCTATATATACAGGCAAACTGGTCTCTAATAGACAAGGTTTCAGCATCCCGCAACATAAAGGGGTTATGTACCAATATGTAGGGGTTCATGGCATTATTAGGGGTTCAACTGCACAATATATAAGGATTCACCTTCCCCACTACACTGCAGGGTTTAGTTCATGGATAAGGGTTCGGTTCTGAATGGACATCCCATATACAAATGGGATATAATATAAATATAGGGGATTCAGCTCCTCAAATCCAGGGGTTCAGATCACTCAAATATAAACGCTATACATGGGGTCAATCCCAATAAACAATTGGGATTCAAGTTTCCGTATACCAGAGTCAGGTTTCCAGTTTACTGTTGCCCGTCTGCTAAAAAATGAACATCAGGTATCCGAAAATCCCAAGATACCGGTGTCTAGCAGGGAACATTGAACAGTACAGCACAGGAACAGGCCCACAATGTCCGCGCCGAACGTGATGCCAATTTAAACTCATGCCCTCTGCCTGCACGTGGTCCATATCCCTCCACTCCCCGTGCCACACACACAGAGAGAGGTGCAGCCCCCGTAACGAACAGAAGAACCTGACGTTTCTCCCCAGGGGCGCTAACCTCGCTCTCAACCTCCCAATCACTTCTGGAAAGAGAGAACTTTCAAATCCACACGCGTTTCTTAAAAATAAGTACCTGCTGGAATTGTTAGTCACCTTCATTAATGGGAGAAATCGGCTGCAGTAAAAACCCACCTCCCTTTCTGTAGATGAGAGGCCAACAGTAACAACAGAGGGACTACGGTCTTATTTACCTGTTACCAAGGCACTAACGATGGACACAAAAAAGCTGGAGTAACCCAGCGGGTCAGACAGCATCTCCGGAGAAAAGGAATACCAAAGGGAAGGGCCAATCACCTCATCCCTTCTCTCCAGAGATCCTGTCTGACCCGTTGAGTTACTCCAGCTTTTTGTGTCCATTTTTGTGTCCATCTTGGGTTAAAACCAGCATCTTCAGTTCCTTCCTGCACACCAAGGTACTAAGGTGGTTTAGGGTACAATTTAAAATGGCACTCCTCCTTCTACTTTAGTCCAAGGGTGGATGTGTTGCAGGAAGCTGACTAAAATGGACGGAGATTGATATTAATATGCCAACGGTCGCATCGCTGATGGCGGCCTGTCCTCTTTGCCAAAGGTTTTTCCCACTCTTCAGAGATGTTGTTAAGGTGATTTTCAGGGTGATAAGTTTAGTGGGATTTGATAAACCACTCGATACCTGATCCAACGCTCGGTTATGTCCTGTAGCTTAAGTCTTCTTTTTTTTTTTTTTTTTTTTGCAAGTTTTTTTTGAGAAGAGAGAGAAATGTGTCCTTGTTTGAATATTTACAGAGCACTGACAGACTTACTAACTGTACAATTTTAGGGCCCGTTGATTGCGACTGCATTTACAAACGGATACCATTGAAAGCAAACAGGTGTTGGTTGCTTGCCATCCCAGGTTTGAGGTATTACATATTATCTATTCCATCCCATTTCCTTCCCCTGTTTTTCCTAAGAGAGCTAAACCCGGTCAACACACACACACCTCCATTCTCTCCTCCTCACCTACCTACCTACCTACCTACCTACCTACCTTCCTATTCTCATTCCCTCTTCCGCTGAATAAGCTTTCCTATGTAAAAAAAACCAGACCAAGGAGGATGGCTCCCCTTGGTGTGCCAATTGCCAGTGGAACTCTGGATCCAGTGGCCAAGTCAGGTCTTCGCTCAGAGGTAGACACAAAATGCTGGAGCAACTCAGCGGGCCAGGCAGCATCACTGGAGAACGTGGATAGGCGACGCAGAACATTGATGAGTGCAGCACTGGAACGGGCCCTTCGGCCCGCAGTGTTTGTCCTGAACATGATGCCTAGAAGAACTGATCTCCTCTGCCTGCAACTGCTCCATATCCCTCCATTCCCTGCGTTTCTATGTGCTGATCCAAAAGCCTGTTAAATGCCATAATTGTATCTGCCTCCACTACCTCCCCTGGCATCGCGTTCCAGCCCCCCCCCCACCACCACCCTCTGTGTAAAAAAACGCTGCGCCCATCTCCTTTAAACTTCCCCCACCCCACCCCACCCCCGGCACCTTACAGCTGTGATCTCCTCAGTCCCTACCCGAAACGTCACCTATCCATTTTCTCCACAGAAGCTGCCTGACCCGCAGAGTAAATCCAGCATTTTGTGCCTCTCGTTGGTATAAACCAGCAGCTGCAGTTCCTTGTGTTAACATTGAGTCGTCGTTCCCTGCCTCGAGTGGGTTCCCAATTGAGGTAGTCCTGTGGTAACATCCAGTTCCACTAGGAAAGGGAGACCATAACATTGGGGCGCAGCATCCCAGTTAGAAAGGCCATGTGGTTGGTGCGTGCACACAGGAGCTCTTTGGTTGGCAAGGGCTCGATCGATGGTAGCGTTTGGAAAAGGACCAGGTCAGTTTCCCCCTGGAGGCTCGGCTAATATTTACCCCCTAATCCACATGTACAAACATATCATTGTGCCGGTCCTGAATGTAGGAACTTATTGTGTTTTATTTCCCCTAATCTCTTGTCAATTTTGAACTCTATTCTTCTGTTTTTTTTGGTCACAGTTTTGTGGCATTCTCTGCCAGTATTTGAAGGCCACAAGCCAAAGTTGTGTTGGACCTCACAGTCCAGGAAGCCCTAGGTTTCACCCATCGACACATTGAAAGATTCAGCGCGGAAACAGGCGGTTCGGCCCGCCGAGTCCACGCCGATCACCCATCCACGCCAGTTTTACGTTATCCCACTTTGGCATCCACTCCCTACGCACTCAGTGTCCAAAGTTATTAAACAAGAAAACCCATTGGGCTAACTAATGGGAATGGCAAGGAGCTCATTTGGTGGGTTTACTCCAAAGACATACAGGTTTGTAAGTTAGTTGGCTTCTGTAAACTGTCCCTGATGTGTAGGATAGAACTAGTTAGTGCGCAGGAGATCGATGGTCGGCACGGGCTCGGTGGGCCAGAGGGCCAGTTTTCAAGCTGTATCTCTCAACCTAAAGCAATGGGCCTAACCCAACAACTCACCATCCACACCCTGCGAACGTACTTCAAAGGCTTGCTCACTTATTCAATGTGACTTTCTAAATCCAGCCTCTGAAATCTCAAACCATTGCAACACACTAGATGTTTGTACACTGTGGTCCTGTGTTGGAATCGCAGGGACAAAGTATTAACTCTTCGACTAAAACACTGGGTCTGAAGAAGGGTCCCGACCCCAAATGTCACCCGTCCATCCCCTCCCCAGGTGCTGCATGAGCCGTTGGGTTCCTCCAGTACTTTGTGTTTTGCTCAAGATTCCAACATCTGCAGTTCCTTTGTGTCCAAATCTTCAATTAAAATGTTTGCAGATTTCGTAGAGAAGCA
>NC_135978.1:26494447-26536720 GCF_053455715.1 Rhinoraja longicauda | reverse complement strand
ATCCCCACACACCAACACTACCCCCCCCCCCCCCCCCACACGCACGAGGACAATTTACTTTTAAACTAAGCCAAGTAGCCGACAAACCTGTACGTCTTTGGAGCGTGGGAGGAAACCGAAGATCTGGAGAAAACCCACTGCGCAATTTCAATAACCACGTTATTGGAGTAGAATTAGGCCATTCGGCCCATCGAGTCTACTCCACCATTCAATCATGGCCGATCTCTCCCTCCTAGTCCCATTTTCATGCCTTCTCCCCGTAACCCTTGACACCCGTTCTAATCAAGAATTTGTCCATTTCTTCTTTAAAAATACTCACTGACTTGGCCTCCACAGCCCTCTGTGGCAATGAGTTTCACAGACTAACTACCCTCTGACTAAAGAAGTTCCTCTCTCACCTCCTTTCCTAAAGAGCGCCCTTTAATTCTGAGGCTGTGACCTCTGGTCCTAGACTCTCCCACCAGTGGAAACATCCTTTCCACATCCACTCTATCTTTGCCTTTCATATTCTGGAAGTTTCAAAGAGGTCCCCCCTCATCCTTCTAAACTCCAGCGAGGCACAGGCCCAGTGCTGTCAAACGCTCAGCATACGCCAACCCACTCATTCCTGGAATCATTCTTGTAAACTTTGTAAATAAAATTGGTCAATAATAACACGAGCCCTAATTTAGATCTCAGGCAAACATGCTGCAGATTTCAAAGCTGCCTCATGATAAATATTGGAAAGGAATGTGGATAATTAAATCCCAGCAAGGCAAAGAGGCAAGGCCGGTGCAAACCAGAGCAATGAGGTAGATTCCCCATCTCACCGCCACTCCCAGTTGTAATCTTACCCTAAAGCCCCACGTCTGCAGCTTTCAAAAGGCTTTTGTCATTAACAAGTTAATGCGATCAATGCTGTGCTAATCCCCCACTCTGACTGTGTGGGCGTGACTGCTCCCCTCATAGCAAAGCATTGCAGTTAGTGGCCACACGCTGCACCGCACGCGTCAAAGAGCCAGGCCCTTCGGCCCATCGAGTCCATGCTAGCCCATTAACACTGGGTCCCGGCTTGATTTCAGTTTACGTTTAGAGGTACGGCGTGGAAACAGGCCATTCGGCCCACAGACTCCACGCCGACCAGCGATCACCCCGTGCACTAGTTCCATCCTACACACTGGGGACAAATCACACAAGACAATTCACCAATTGTCCTTGGAGAGTGGGAGGAAAACGGAGCACCCGGGGAAAACACACAAGGGAGACAGAGAGAGGGAGGGAGGTGGGAGAGAGAGAGAGGGAGGTGAGAGAGAGAGAGAGAGAGAGAGAGAGAGGGTGAGAGAGAGAGAGAGAAAGAGAGAGAGTGAGAGAGAGTGAGGTGAGAGAGAGAGGGAGGTGAGAGAGAGAGAGAGAGAGAGGTGAGAGAGAGAGAGGGAGGTGAGAGAGAGAGAGAGGGAGGTGAGAGAGAGAGAGAGAGGAGAGAGAGAGAGAGAGAGAGAGAGAGAGGTGAGAGAGAGAGAGGGAGGTGAGGGGGGAAGAGGGGGAGGGGAGAGGGAGGGGGAGAGGGAGAGGGGAGAGGGAGGGAGGAGGGGAGGGGGAGAAGGAGGTAGGGAGGTGGAGAGGTCATGAAGGAGAACGTACAAACCTCCGTACAAACAATACCCTTAGTCAGGATGGAACCCTGGTCCCTGGCGCTGTAAGGCAGCAACTCTACCGCTGTGCCACCGTGCCACCCCAATCTCCCCAGATTCTACCCCCAGCTAAACACGAGGGGGAAATGAGCATGGGCCTCGACATCTACCAGCTAGGGCTGGCGGCTGGGGGCACGTCAGGTCGTTCAGTGTAAAGTAGTGCCTGGGCACACGTACAGACTCCACACAGTCTGGTTTTGTTTCGAGATACCAGCGTGGAAACAGGCCCTTCAGCCCACTGAGCTGGCACAATGACCAGCGATCGCACGTTCACATTAGTTCCACGTTATCCCACTTTCTAATCCACTCCGGACACACTAGGGGGACTGGTGAGCACGCAACACAAGCTCTTCACTGTACCTCAGCAGTGACATGACAACAACTCAACTCAAACTGAACCAAAGAACTTACAGATGGGCTATTAACCTGCAGACCTGCACGTCTTTGGGATGTGGGAGGAAACCGGAGCACCCGGAGAAAACCCACACAGTTACAGGGAGAACGTGCAAACTCCACACAGACGGCACCCGAGGTCGGGATCGAGCCCAGGTCTCTGGTGCTGGGAGGCAGCAGCTCCACCCGCTGCACCACAGAGCCCCTCCTTACTTCAGTTTATTGTCACGTGTACTGAGGTACAGTGAAAAGCTTTTGTTGCATGCTAACCAGTCAGCAGAAAGACAATACATGATTATAATCAATCCATTTACAGTGTATAGATACATGATAAGGGAATAACGTTTAGTGCAAGGTAAAGCCAGCAAAGTCCGATCAAAGATAGTCCGAGGGTCACCAAAGAGGTAGTGAGTAGTTCAGGACTGCTCTCTGGTTGTTGTAGGATGATTCAGTTGCCTGATAACAGCTGGGAAGAAACTGTCCCTGAATCTGGAGGTGTGCGTTTTCACACTTCTGTACCTCTTGCCTGATGGGAGAGGGGGAGAAGAGGGAGTGGCCAGGGTGCGACTGGTCCTTGATGATGCTGCTGGCCTTGCCAGAGGCAGTGTGAGGTGTAGATGGAGTCAGTGGAAGGGAGGTTGGTTTGTGTGATGGTCTGGGGCTGCGTCCCGCAATTCACTTGCAATATATTGAGGGGGAATGGGACAAAGTGTTATTTCCATACATCAGACGCCCTCTTTCAGAGTTTAATACTATCGAACCACCAGCTTGACAAAGCGGAAAAAGCTGATATTTTCCTTTGCATCAGACTCCACTGCTGGGCTGTGACTGCAGGTCACGGAGATACTGGACCAGCACACAGCGTTTGCAATCACTGCGCTGCAACCACTTGCAAAGGGCTTGCTCCACACTTCCTCACACTGGGCCAGCACCACGTCCCAGTGCACATTCACTGCAGCAACCAGCAGCCAGCCGACCACTGCCCCAATTGGTTCCAATCACCATCCCCATGTTTATTCTTGACTGCCTCAGAAGCCAAAGGCCAAAGACCCAGACCACGCTCCCACTACTGGGAACGTACCCACACGAGTTCCAATACCATCCCCACCAGGAACTAACTAACTAGCTAACTAACTAGCTAAACTCCCACTAACTAACTATCACTAACTAACTAACTAACTAATTCTCTCTCTCTCTCTCTCCCCCTCTCTCTCTCTCTCCCCCCTCCCCCAGTCTCACTGACCTCTCTCCCCCCTCCCTCTCCCAGTCTCACTCTCTCTCTCTCCTCCCCACTGCCCCCCTCTCTCTCTCTCCCCCCTCCCCCTCCCAGTCTCACTCTCTCTCCCCCCACCTGCCCCCCTCTCTCTCTCTCCCCCCTCCCTCTCCCAGTCTCTCTCCCCCTCTCTCTCCTCTCCCCCCACCTGCCCCCCTCTCTCTCTCCCCCCCTCCCTCTCCCAGTCTCCACTGACTCTCTCCCCCCTCCCAGTCTCACTCTCTCTCCCCCCCACCTCCCCCTCCCCCCTCTCTCTCTCTCTCCCTACCCCTCCCAGTCTCTCTCCTCTCTCTCCCCCCGTCCATCTCCCCTCCCTCTCCCAGTCCCACTCTCTCTCTCTCTCCGTCTCACTCTCTCCCCCTCCGTCTCACTCCCTCCGCCATCCCACCCGTCTCTCTCTCTCCCCCCCACCTCTCCATCTCTCTCCCCTAACCGTCTCCTCTCTCTCTCTCACG
Organism: Rhinoraja longicauda; assembly: GCF_053455715.1. Taxonomy (NCBI): domain Eukaryota; kingdom Metazoa; phylum Chordata; class Chondrichthyes; order Rajiformes; family Arhynchobatidae; genus Rhinoraja; species Rhinoraja longicauda. Next base: position 26,532,929 of record NC_135978.1, on the reverse strand, counting down.
ACCTCACCTACCTGTCTTTCTCTCTACCTTCCCATCTATCTCCCTCTCTACCTCCCCAAACCCCCCCCTACCTTTCCACCTCTCTCTCTCTCTCTCACCCCCACACACACACCTCCCCATCTCCCCCTCTACCTCCCACATCCATCTTCTCTCCCTCCACACCACTCTCTCCCTGGAATGTGTGGGTTTGGGATACCACATTCCCAAGTGACCGTGTGGAGCATCGGCCAGATTCTGTTCCGTGAGCTTTCATTAAGCACCATCCCCTCCCGAGCCGGGAGTGAAGCCAGTGGCCTAAATAAGCATCCCCCACCCGCCTGTTATTGCCTTGTTCTCATACACACACACTTAAACACTTTCCAGATCAATGGTTTCATTTCAGCTTCCTGGCATTCACAGCTTTTCTCCAGATAATGTCCACACTATTCCTGGAGTTGCCCGAGATCCTGCCTGCTCCCGCACGTCCCTCCTGCTCAGAGACCCCACACTGGAGCCCACTCAACCACCCCTCGTCTCTCTGTCTCCACATCCCCTCTCTCCCATCTCTGTGCTCCCTCTCTCCACCCATCCTCTGCCCCAACCCCACTCCCCTCCCACCCCTCTGTGGCCCCTCTGTCCACCCCATCTCCCACTCCCTCCCCTTCCCCACTCTCCCCCCTTTCACACTCCCCCCTTTCACACTCCCCCCCTTTCACACTCCCCCCTTTCACACTCCCCTTTTCACACTCCCCCCTTTCACACTCCTCCTTTTCACACTCCCCCTTTCACACTCCCCCTTTTCACACTCACCCCTTTCACACTCCTCCTTTTCACACTCCCCCTTTTCACACTCCTCCTTTTCACACTCCCCTTTTCACACTCCCCCTTTTCACACTCACCCTTTTCACACTCCCCCTTTTCACACTCGCCCCTTTCACACTCCTCCTTTCACACTCCCCCTTTTCACACTCACCCTTTTCACACTCGCCCCTTTCACACTCGCCCTTTTCACACTCCCCCTTTTCACACTCCCCCTTTTCACACTCACCCCTTTCACACACCCTCCTTTCACACTCACCCTTTTCACACTCCCCTTTTCACACTCACCCGTGTCACACTCCTTCCCCCTTTCTGCCCCTTCCTCACTTGCTTCCCCCACCTCTTCCCAACCTTGCTCCCTCCCCACACCCCTCTCCCCCTCCGTGCCTGCCCTCCCATCCATCCATCCATCAGTTTCTAGCAGGTGCTGAGATTTGGGAGATGTCGTGCTGGAGTCACTCAGCCCCTGGGGACCATCAATGGGCAACATTTGGGACCCTTCATGATGCTGCCTGTCCCACTCAGTTACTCCAGCAGCTTGGTCTTTTTTTTCCGTAAACCAGCACCTGCAGTTCCTTATGTCCACGTTTTATGTTTATTATTGCCACGTGCACTTGGGTACAGTGAAAAGCTGTGTTTTGCATGACGTTAGAAGCAGGCCCTTCGGCCCACTGAGTCCGTGCCAACCAGAGTGATCGCCCTGTACACTAACACAATCCTACACACCAGGGACGATTTACAATGTTACCGAAGCCAATTAACCCACAAACCTGCGCGTCTTTGGAGTGTGGGAGGAAACCGGAGCACCCGGTGAAAACCCACGCGGTCACAAGTAGAACGTACAAACTTGGTGCAGACAGCGCCCGTGGTCAGGATCGAATCCGGGCCTCCGGGGCTGAGAGGCAGCAATTTCATTGTTGCTTCTGGGACACACGACAATACAACACTCTCGACATCACTGTGCCACCCCACAAGCACGCTATCCAACCAGATGAGATAATACCAGACATATCTACAACCAGATTAAACTCAAGTGCAATAGGTGGAGCAGAGGGGAAGGTGCAGAGTGCAGAATATAGTTCTCAGCGTTGTAGTGCACCAGTTCCACAGACAAAGTCCAACGTCCGCAATGGGGTAGAGGTGAATCAGACAGTGGCCTAGCTTATGGAAGGGATTTGGAAGTAGGATCTTTGTCACAACATGAACTGAAAGGTTTAAATTTACTCAAAGTTTTTTTGCCACCAGCCCAATGCTGGGCCCTAAACAGTTAAACACTTGGCCTGAGTGTTGTTCCTGAGGATATCTCGGTATCTCACGAACCACAGACTCTCACCATTTTACATCAACTCTGCCAAATTGCCACCAGTTAGAGCGGACACCGACAGTGAGGACACTCCCCACATCTCACGGTATCCCTGGCAGCGGACAGGACAGCTAAGCCCCGGGACAAAAGTGACATCACTCAGTCCTGGTCAGTGGATCGCTGCCAAGCTGCATTTCTGCGGGAATGTTTCACAATAACTCCACTGGCATTCCACATCCATCAGCCTCCCCTCCTCCCTCCCAACGGGCCTGCACAAACCCACGCCCAGCTCCTCCCCACTCACACAATGAGAACGCTTCCTCACCCCCTGGCCCACAGCCATCACTAACATCACCACTCATCCGCACCGCGGCTGTGCATGTACACGGTGCACACGCGTACACTCAGGCACGCGTGCATACGCACACGTACATGCACACACACACACACACACACAGGCGGGCACTCGGACACACCAAACACACACTCACACTCGGGCAAGGCTCGTACACGCACAGTCAAATGCACACGCACAGTCAAACCCACACGCACACACAGTCAAACCCACACACGCACACACAGTCAAACCCACACACACACAGTCAAACCCACACACGCACACACAGACACACAGTCAAACCCACACACAGTCAAACCCACCCACACACACACAGACACACGCACACAGTCAAACCCACACACACAGTCAAACCCACACACGCACACACAGTCAAACCCACACGCGCACAGTCAAACGCACACACAGTCAAACCCACCCACACACACATACAGTCAAACCCACCCACACACACACACACAGTCAAACCCACCCACACACACACAGTCAACTCCACCCACAGACTCACACAGACACACACACACGCACATCTTTAGTCAGAGGGTGGTGAATCTGTGGAATTCTTTGCCACAGAAGGCTGTGGAGACCACGTCAGTGGATATATTTAAGGCAGAGATAGATAGATTCTCGATTAGTACCAGTGTCAGAGGTTATGGGGAGAAGGCCGGAGATTGGGGTTATGAGGAAGAGATTGATCAGCCATGATTGAATGGCAGAATAGACTTGATGGGCCGAGTGGCCTAATTCTACTCCTATCACTTATGACCTTATGGCACACATGTCAAATCTACCAACACCCTCAGTCACACGCACAGTCAAATACGCCAATACACACACGTTATTCCCTTTATCATGTATCTGTACACTGTGAATGGCCCAATTGTAATCATGTACTGTCTTTCCGCTGACTGGTTAGCACGCAAAAGCTTTTCACTGTACCTCGGTATATGTGACAAAAAACTGAACACACACACACAAATGCACACTCAAATTGGCATGTGGACAGGTACTGTACATAGATAGGAAAGGTTTAGAGGGATAAAGGCCACACATGGGCAGGTGGGACTTGTGTAGATGGGGCATCTTGGACAGCATGGGCTGAAGGGCCTGTTTCCGTGCTTTGTGACTCTATAAATGCACCAATGCCCAAAGATACACATGCTTATAGACAATCAAATACACCATGACCATCACACAGGTACACACACACGTTCACTAATACACACACTCACAGAGACACACCTATACATACACAGACACAAAGATTACAGACACAAAGGGTAGAGGTGCAGGTTCAGACAGACGGAGACCCAGTGACATACAGTGGCAAGCAACCCGACCGTCACTCTTTAGAGATACAGTGCGGAAACAGGCCCTTCGGCCCACCAAGCCTGTGCCGGCCCCGTACACTAGCACTAACCTACACACGAGAGACAGTTTACATTTTTTTACCAAAGCCAAATAAACGACAAACCTGCACGGTGTGTGGGAGCAAACCAGAGCACCCGGAGAAAACCCACGCGGATCACGGGGCGAACGTACAAACTCCGCACAGACAGCGCCCGTAGTCAGGATCGAACCCGGGTCTCTGGCGCTGACGTGCGGGTTTGTAGGTGGCCGCTGTAAACTGCCCCCAGTTCGTGGGGAATGGATGAGAAAGTGCGAGCAAATTATTCTGAAGAAGGGTCCCGACACAAAATGTTCACCCATCCTTTTTCTCCAGAGATGCTGCCTAAACCGCTGAGTTATTCCAGCACTCTGTGCCTATCGTTTGTGAATGGATGATCGCTGGTCAGTGCGAACTCAGTGGGCCAGAGGGCCTGTTTCCATGCTGCGTATTCAGACTAAAACTAAACTGCAGATGCTGAACTTTACACTTCAGAGATACAGCGCTGAAACAGGCCTTTCAGCCCACCGAGTCCACACCAACCAGCGAAAATCCCAGACACTAGCACCAACCTACTGACATTAAAACAGAAAACGCTGGAAACATTCAGCTTGTCAGTCAGCGTCTGTGGAGGTGTTGGAAAGGTTGGTTCACCAAGATAGTATCAAAGGGGTCTGATAAGGGTAAGGGGTGGTGGGGTTGGGCTGGGAGACATTAATAGGAAACAGGCCACTCTGCCCCTCCTCCTTGTTCCACCATTTACAGAGGGCAGGCTTGATTCCTTACACCCAGCGTAATGAACCTTTAAACCTGGTACTTGTGCTCTGTATCGGTGCGTTAGATCCACACACCACACAATTGTAAAGGCAAGAAGACACTAATTCACGAGATTGATCCCTGGGATGGCGGGACTGACATATGAGGAAAGATTGAAAAGACTAGGCTTGTATTCACTAGAGTTTAGAAGGATGAGAGGGGATCTTATAGAAACATATAAAATTATAAAAGGACTGGGCAAGCTAGATGCAGGAAAAATGTTCCCAATGTTGGGCGAGTCCAGAACCAGGGGCCACAGTCTTAGAATAAAGGGGAGGCCATTTAAAACTGAGGTGAGAAAAAACTTTTTTACCCAGAGTTGTGAATTTGTGGAATTCTCTGCCACAGAGGGCAGTGGAGGCCAAATCACTGGATGGATTTAAGAGAGAGTTAGATAGAGCTCTAGGGGCTAGCGGAATCAAGGGATATGGGGAGAAGGCAGGCACGGGGTATTGGTTGGAGAAGATCAGCTATGATCACAATGAATGAAGTGTTGGCTCGAAGGGCCAAATGGCCTCCTCCTGCACCTATTTTCTATGTTTCTATGTTAGGAGTTGCTGCCGTACAGCGCCAGAGACCCGGGCGCTGTCTGTACGGAGTTTGCACGTTCTCCCCGTGACTGCGTGGGTTTCCTCCCACACTCCAAAGGTATGCAGGTTTGTAGGCAGGTTGTCAGTCTCCACTTCGGAGCTCCCCTGTGGTCTCCACGTCGGATCTTCCCCATTGTCTACACGTCAGAGCTCAACCCGTGGTCTCCACGTCGGAGCTCCCCGTGGTCTCCACGTCGGAGCTCCGCCCGTGGTCTCCACAGCTAATAGTAAATCTACGTGGGCACGGTAGCACTTCCATGTGACGTACGCAAGGCTCCATGGGACGTATCGCCCTACGCAAGTCAGGGAGCGCGTGTACTATGCGTTTGTGCAGAGTGTAGGAATCAGCTGGTGAACCATGCAGAGTGCAGCCACTTCCCAGCTACGTGAATAAGGTGCTGCAAGCCTTTGACACGACGCCAATATTTCCATGGAATCACCTTCCGCTGCGTTCCAACTAAACCCACAAACAGACCGTGACCAGGTGCCAGCTCAGCTAGCGACACTCCTCCACACACCCGCTGGATTCGTGTCAACTCCCACACTCCAAAGACGCACAGGTTCGTAAGTAAATAGGTTTCGGTAAAAATTGTAAATTGTCCCCAATGTGTGTCGGATGGTGTTAGTGTGCGGGGAGCGCTGGTCGGTGTGGACTCGGTGGGCCGATTGGCCTGTTTCCGCGCTGTATCTCAAAAGTAAACAAAAATTAAAGCGATCCATGCGCTCCATCACAATGCGTACGGTGTGCTTGCCTTCATCGGTCGAGCCATTGGGTATGAGGGGCATGAAGTCACGATGCAGCTCGATAGGACTTTGGTTAGGCCGCACTTGGATTATGGTGGGCAGTTTGGTCGGCCCATTACAGAAAGGTTGTGGAAGCTTTGGAGAGGGTGCTGCTTGGATTAGAAGGATCAGCTGCAACAAGAGGTTGGGCAAACGTGGATTGTTTTCATAAATTCATGTTCTATGAGCAGAATTAGGCCATTCAGCCCATCAGGTCTACTTCACCATTCAATCGTGGCTGATCTATCTTTCCCCTCTTAACCCCATTCTCCTGCCTTCTCCCCGTAACGGTCAAGAATCTGTCTATCTCCTATCTCCTATCCCCCCACATCCGGACCAAACTCAGATCCTGGGGGGACAGGGCTTTCTCCATCGCTGCTCCCACCCTATGGAACTCACTACCTCAAACCGTCAGAGACTCCTCCACACTCACCACATTCAAAACATCACTGAAGTCTCACCTATTCAGTACTGCCTTCAACCACTGAAGGTCACCCCACCCTCTGTCTCCTTTCTCTGTTCGTTTACTTATTTATCTATTTATTCACTTCCCTATGTTCTCTAAATCCTTGTAAAGCGTCTTTGAGTATATGAAAAGCGCTATATAAATGTAATGTATTATTATTATTATTATTATCTCTGCCTTAGAAGGATGAGAGGAGATCTTATCGAAACGTATAAGATTATTAAGGGGTTGGACACGTTAGAGGCAGGAAACATGTTCCCAATGTTGGGGGAGTCCAGAACAAGGGGCCACAGTTTAAGAATAAGGGGTAGGCCATTTGGAACTGAGATGAGGAAAAACTTTTTCAGTCAGAGAGTTGTGAATCTGTGGAATTCTCTGCCTCAGAAAGCAGTGGAGGCCAATTCTCTGAATGCATTCAAGAGAGAGCTAGATAGAGCTCTTAAGGATAGCGGAGTCAGGGGGTATGGGGAGAAGGCAGGAACGGGGTACTGATTGAGAATGATCAGCCATGATCACGTTGAATGGCGGTGCTGGCTCGAAGGGCCGAATGGCCTCCTCCTGCACCTATTGTCTATCCACTGACTTGGCCTCCACAGCCTTCTGTGGCAATGCATTCTACAGATTCACCAGCCCCTGGATAAAGAAATTCCTCCTCTTCTCCTTTCTAAAGGAACGCCTTCTTATTCTGAGGCTGTGCCCTCTGGTCCAGACTCTCCCACTGGTGGAAACATCCTCTCTACATCCACTCGATCCAAAATTTGCTCTGGAGTGTTTGGAGGCTGAGGGGAGACCCCTCAGAGAGAACTATAAAATATTATAAGAGGCATAAATAGGGTAGACAGCCAAAACCTCCCCCCCCCCCCCCCCGAACGAAAATGTCAAAGACTATGTTTAGAGTGAGGGTGGGTGAAGATTAAAGGAGATGGTTTCTTTGATGTAGAGGGTGGTGGTGGAGACGGATACAGTTCAAGAGGCTTTTAGACAGGCACATGGATGTGCAGGGAATGGGGGGATCTGGGTCACGTGCAAGTAGGGGAGAGGGGTTTAACCTGGAACCATGTTCAGCACGGACATAGCGGTTTGAGTGCCCTGCGCTCGAGTGAAACAGCAGACAAATATCTTTCACCTTCCTCCTCCGCCCAGCTTCGGGAACAGCCTCTTCCCCTCTGTTATCGGGCTTCTGAACGGTCCTTCCACAAGCTAGCTCGGGCCCATTTTGCGATCTACAAAGTGGAGAGCATTTCCACCCCTCTCTCTTGGTCCCCGTAACGACAGGCTTGTCCCCACCCCGGTCGTTCCTCCCCCTCCCTGCTCCCGTCCGGCAGGAGGTGCAGAAGCTTGAATGCGCGCACCACCAGACTCAGGAACAGGTTCTTCCCCTCTGTTATCAGGCTTCTGAGCAGTCCTTCCATGAGCTACGGTACTATCCGATTCACCTCTACCCCATTGTGGACATTGGACTTTGTCTACTGAACAGATGCACTACGTTGCCGACAACTATATTCTGCACTCTGCATCTTCCCCTTTGATCTACCTATTGTACTTGAGTTTGACTTGATTGTATTTACGGATGGTCCTATGTGATGCGTGTGGATAGCATGCAAACTAATGCTTTTCACTGTACCTCGGCACAGGTGACAATAATAAACCTCAACCAAAACCATTCTCTCGTCTCCCCTCTCCCACTGGGCTGAAGATAAAGGCTTGAAGCACGTGCCACCAGATCCAGGAACAGCTTCTTCTCCAGTCTACTGAATGGTCCTACGCAAGCTAGTGTGCAGCCCCGATCTTCCAACCTACCTCATTGCAGACCCTGCACTTTAAAAAAATTTAAATCTGCACTTTCTCTGTGTCTGTAATGCTATAATACTGCAAAACTATATTCTGCACTCTGGTATTTTTCTCTTTGCACTACCTGCTGTGCTTATGTATGGCATGATTGTACTCATTTATAGTAGTTTGGCTGAATAACACAAAGTTTTTCATTGTAGCCCAGTGCAGCTGACAATAATAAGCCAATACCAATGTTTTCTGAAGACACTAAAAACCGCAGATGCTGGAATCTTGCATTGAACACAAAGTGCTGCCGTAAACTCCGTGGGTCAGGCAGCGTTTCTGGAGGACTTGGATAAACGTCCCTACTAATACTGTCTGCCTTCTCCACGCTACCTTGTGACTAAGACCCAGGACTTTGCAACTCCCTTCCGAATGTCTGAATCTCTCCCAAGTCGTGGCTGGGCCAAGGCAGATGGGCACACACAAGGGCAAGGAACGTGTGGACACTCCTGGGGCCACTTCACAACGTCGAACAAACACACACATGCAGGATCTGGCCACAGTGATCATAAGATCATAAGAGATAGGAATAGAATCAGGCCATTCGGCCCATTGTCTACTCCGCCATTCAACCAGGGCTGATCTATTTCTCCCTCCTAGCCCCATTCTCCTGCCTTCTCCCCATAACCCCTGACGCCAGTATTAATCAAGGATCTATCCATCTCTGCCTTAAATACATTCACTGACTTGGCCTCCACAGCCCATGATCATAAACCACGATCTATGCATTTGGGCATTGATAGGATCAGCTCACACCTAGGGAGGAACGATTTAATGGCCCACCCCTTTAAACAGTGCCCAGACCGACAGTGAGAATCAATACTGTGGTTGTGTTAGCTGCCAGCCTCATTTCTTTCAAACGTCACGTCGTAAAAGGTTGAGAGTGGTGATAAATGCAGCCCAGAGGGTCTGAGCAGCAGTTAGCAGAAACAGGCATTAGCATCTCCCCCCCTCTCTCACTCACTCACGCCCGGGACAAGACAGCATTGCACTAGACCAGCCCAACCCCTTGCTTCATCGAAATGTGGATGAGAATCTCGCCCCCTTTGATGTCTCGTTTACACACCTTACACCTTCTTATCTCCGTCTCCCTCTCCCGACTCTCAGTCTGAAGAGAGGTCTCGACCCAAATCACCACCCATTCCTTCTCTCCAGCGAAGCTGCCTGTCCCGCTGAGTAACGCCAGCCCAGCCCTGATTCATCGATCCAGTGCTGCTAGGATGCTAGGCTTCAAATTGAGAAAATAGGAAATTGTGTATCTCCTTGGGCCAAGATCAGGATTTCCACAGACTTGGAAGTTGCAGGATGGTACCAGAATACGTCGACTCTCTGCGCGCTGTTCCAGGAGGGGATGTGTCGCATTTGTGTGCAGTATGACTTTAGTTTTTAAGTTTAGAGACACAGGCCCTTCAGCCCACCGAGTCCGCGCCGACCAGCGATCCCCGCACACTAGCACTCTCCTGCACAAACGAGGGACAATTTGCAATCTTTATCGAAGCCAATTAACCTATAAACCTGCACGTCCTTGGAGTGTGGGAGGAAACCGGAGAAGAACCCACGCGGTCACAGGGAGAACGTACAAACTCCGTACTGATAGCACCCGAAGGAGATGGAAGCCGGGTCTTTGGCGCTGTGAGGCAGCAGCTCTACCGCTGTGCCACCGTGCCGCCCTGACTGGACAGCACGCAGAACATGCTTCTCATGGTATCTCGGTACTCATACATTGAGCATTGACCCATTGACTAGGTAGCCAAAAGCAGTGGGGAAGGATTTCCACAGCACACGCCTCATCCAGGTCCCCCTAATAAATGTGCCCCCCATCCCATCAACCCCCCCCAGAACCTCACCTGAAAATACTATCCCACATCTGCCAAAAACCATAATGAAAATGGAAAGGAAGCAATGGAAATAAAAAATATACATACTTAGTTCAGTAAAACTGTGGAGAGAGGATAACCAAGGCTAAATTAACAGTGAGGAACATAGAACAGCACAGCACAGGAACAGGCCCTTCGGCCCACAATATTTGTGCCGACCATGATGGCAGATTAAATTAATCTTCCCTGCCTGCATGTGATCCATCTCCCTCCCTGCATTTCCACATGCCCATCTACTGGCCTCTTAAATGCCACTATTCTGTCTGTCTACACCACCACCCTGGCAGCTTGTTCCAGGCACCCACCACTGTTTGTGTAACAACAAAAAACACTTGCCCTGCACATCCCCTTTAAACATTGCCCCTTTAACCCCCTCCACCATAAACCTATGCCCTCTTGCCTTTGTCATTTTCACCGTGGGGCAAAGGTTCTGACTGTCCACCCCATCTATGTCTCTCATCATCTTCTCTGCTTCTATCAGGTCTCCCCTCAGCCTTGGAGAGAAAACAATCCAAATTTGTCCAAACTCTTCTTGGAGTTAATACCCCAAAATGTGTAGGAAGGAACTGCAGATGCTGTTTCACACCAAAGCTCGGTCAAAAAGCTGGAGTAACTCAGCGGGTCCAACTAGGGTAGGGGAGGAGTGGAGAGAGAGAGGGGGAATGCAGGGGTTACTTGAAATGAGAGAAATCAACGTTCATACCGCTGGTGTAAGAAAGAACTGCAGATGCTGGTTTAAATCGAAGGTAGACACAAAATGCTGGAGTAACTCAGCGGGACAGGCAGCATCTCTGGAGAGAAGGAATGGGTGACGTTTCGGGTCGAGATCCTTCTTCAGACGGAGTTACTCCAGAATTTTGGGTCTACCTTCGTATCTCCAGGATGTGAGCAAGAGCCCGAGCGAGATACGAGGTGCCGTTCCTCCAATCTGTGTTGTGCCTCTCTCTGACGGTGGAGGAGGCCCAGGGCAGGAAGGTCAGTGTGGGAATGGGAAGGGGAGCTAAAGTGTTTGGCAAGCGGGAGATCACTCCAGAGCTCTCCACCGGGGAGGGCCATGACCGCTTAGTCCCCGAGCAGATTTAGATTTGGGTTGAGCATGCATCATGTCGCTGAGGTATTTATTTCACAAAATGCTGGAGTAACTCAGCAGGTCAGGCAGCATCTCAGGGGAGAAGGAATGGGTGATGTTTCGGGTCGAGACCCTTCTTCAGTCTGAAGAAGGGTCTCGACCCGAAACGTCACCCATTCCTTCTCTCCTGAGATGCTGCCTGACCCGCTGAGTTACTCCAGCATTTTGTGAAATAAATACCTTCGATTTGTACCAGCATCTGCAGTTATTTTCTTACATCATGTAGCTGAGTGCTGGTTTTAAGCCCATCAGCTGTCACAAGGGACACACGTACCACCCTTCCATGTTAACTGGGTGTTCATGTTCGCAAGTCATTGGAGCAGAATTAGAACATTTGGCCCATCAAGTCCATTCCGCCATTCAATCCTGGCTGATCTACCTTTTTCTCTCAACCCCATTCTCCTGCCTTCTCTCCATAACCTTTGACACCTTTTTTAATCCCAAATGTGTAAATCTCCGCTTTAAAAATACCCAATGACTTGGCCTTCACTGCCGTCTTTGCCAATAAATTCCACAGTTTCACCACCCTCCGACTAAAAAAATTCCTTCTCAACTCCTTTCTAAAGGTACGTCCTTTTATTCTGAGGCTGTGCCCTCTGGTCCTAGACTCTCCCACTAGTGGAAACATCCTCTCCACATCCACTCTATCCAAGCCTTTCACTATTCTGTACGTTTCAACGAGGTCCCCCCTCATTCTTCTAAACTCCAACGAGTACAGGCCCAGTCGACAAAAACGCTCATCGATTTAAATTAAATTACATTTAAATTATAATGTCTTATTCTTAATTGTTTACTGTATGTCGTGTTGTTACTTGCGAGCAAAGCATCAGAGCAAATTGCTTGAACGTGTACATACTTGGTTAATAACAAAAACCTATTCAATTCAATCGTAGGTTAGCCCACTCGTTCCTGGGATCATTCTTGTAAACCTCCTCTGGGCCCTCTCCAGAGCCAGCACATCCTTCCTCAGGTATGGGGCCCAAAACTGCTCACAGTGCTCCAAATGCGGCCTGACCTGCGCCTCGGAGCCTCAACGTTACATCCCAGGGCGTGTTTACTTCTGTAGTCTGGCCCGATTATTGGAAATGTCCCTGCATTGTTTCCTCCTCCACCCCCCCCCACCAACCATGCCCAATGAAGGAGGGACCCAGCATGGGGGGGCCGCTGAGAATGATACCATACGATAGAACTTGATTCTATTGATCTGCCAACAGTCATAAAACACAAAATACACGAAACGTGAAATTAAAGTGACGAGTGGGAAGGATTGGGGATGTGCAAAGATTGGGGACCGGGTGGGGTGGGGGGGGGGTCAGTGTCAGTCTACCCCACGACAGAAGGGGTAGGAGTTGTCCAGGGATAGCCACAGGTAAGAAGGATCTCCTGTGGCATTCCGTGCTGCATCGTGGCGGGACCAGTCTGGTGCTGAAGGTGCTCCTCATGATAAGGGAATAACGTTAAGCGCAAAGTAAAGCCAGCAACGTCCGATCAAGGATAGTCTGAGGTATTTATTCACAAAATGCTGGAGTAACTCAGCGGGTCAGGCAGCATCTCAGGAGAGAAGGAATGGCCGACGTTTCGGGTCGAGACTCTTCACCCGAAACGTCGCCCATTCCTTCTCTCCCGAGATGCTGCCTGACCTGCTGAGTTACTCCAGCATTTTGTGAATAAATACCTTTGATTTGTACCAGCATCTGCAGTTATTTCCTTACACAAGAATAGTCCGAGGGTCACCAATGAGGTAGATGGTAGTTCAGCACTGCTCTCTGGTTGTGGTAGGATGATTCAGTTGCCTGATAACAACTGGGTAGAAACTTTCCCTGAATCTGGAGGTGTGCGTTCTCGCACAGATCGACATACCTGTCTGGGAGAAGGTGGCTTGGTGCTGGTCAGTGGGCTCATGGCCGAAGGGTAGGTGCGAGGAGGTGTCCGAGAGCTGGCGTCTGGCCTCAGTATAGTGGCAGTCTGAAGTAATGGTTCGGAATACTTCCTTTTGTCCCACACCTTCGATTTTAAGCTCTGGCCTTTGAACCAACTTCTGCCTTTCAAACCAACCCCCCTTCCTCACCTGTGTCTACCTATCACTTGCCACACCTTGTCCTGCCTCCCACCTCTCTCCCAGCTTCTCCTACACTCGGCCTGAAGAATAATAATATGCCTTTATTGTCATTGTACGAACAGTACAACGAAATTAGAAGTGCTACATCTGAAACAGTGCGACAGTGCAAACCTTTCAAAAACAATCGCACAAACATAGGAACCAACACAACAAGTACCAATATCAATAAAAACCAATAAAAACTAATAAATAATAAATGAGTTTTTCACCTAAGATGCCGTATATATTTTTTTAAAGTGCAACAAAAGTGAGAGTCACATCAAGTCAAGTATTTCCATTCACAGTTCTTATGGTCCAACCCGAAACATCGCCTAGCCATGTTCTCCAGAGATGTTGCCTGACCCACTGAGTTACTCCGGCACTTTGTGTCTTGAAAGGAATGAATAAAACATGCTCATACAGAGCCTCTCCTAGGTTTAGGCGAAGACCCAGAGTCTTTTACTCAGTACAGGAGATCGAGAGCCAGAGGACATAGGTTTAATGTGAGAGGGAAAAGATTTAATAGGTAGCTGAGGGGCACCTTTTTCCCCACAGATGGTGGTGGGTGTGTGGAATGAGCTGCTAGAGGAGTCAGTTGAGACAATCACAATATTTAAGACATTTAGGCAGGTACATGGATAGGACAGGTTCAGAGGGATATGGGCCAAATGCTGGCAGGTGGGACTGCTGTAGATGGGGCATGTTGGTCGGCATGGGCATGTTGGGCCAAAGGGCCTGTTTCCACTCTGTATGACCCTATGATGCCTGAAAGCCCTTGGACAGGTAGGTATGTGGAACGAGCTGCCAGAGGAGGTAGTTGGGGCAGGTACTATAACGTTTAAAAGACATGCGCACTGGTACGTAGATGGGAAAGGTTTAGAGGGATGTGGACCAAATGTGGGCAAGTGGGACTAGTGTAGATGGGGCATCTTGGTCAGCGTGGGCAAGTCAGGCTGAAGGGCCTGTTTCCATGCTACACGGCTCCACATTGAACATAACTGCTGCATTGTGCTGAGATTAACTACATGACACAACGCCCCATCTCTGGCTAGACGGTCACGTCTACACATCGCCACGGTCACCACCTATCACTCGGGGCATCGCACCGCGCACACGCCTAACCGTGACAACTCGGCAAATGTCTCTCTCAGACAGTGTCACATGAGCTGACTGGACAGCATTTGGAAAGAATGGATTCAGATAAACCAGATTCTAAACAGAAGCAAGGGGATGGGGCCACACGCCTAGAGAACAAACAGCAGCAATAACCAACCATGCACCCATTCAGTGTAAAGTCCGGCAGGGTGCACCAATGCATCAAATGTCTCTATCGTTGCCTTAGAGACGTAGAAAATAGGTGCATACATTGCCTCCACCCTGCCTTGCTTAATTCAGTGCATGCACTCTTCTCTCCCGTGCCAGCAACCTTGTACCCAATGTGCGATACACTATCACGCTACTAGAGAGAAACATAGAAACATAGGTGCAGGAGGAGGCCATTCGGCCCTTCGAGCCAGCACCGCCATTCATTGTGATTATGGCTGATCATCTCCAATCAATACCCCGTGCCTGCCTTCTCCCCATATCCCTTGATTCCACTAGCCCCTAGAGCTCTATCTAACTCGCTCTTAAATTCATCCAGTGATTTGGCTTCCACTGCCCTCTGTGGCAGAGAATTCCACAAATTCACAACTCTCTGGGTGAAAAAGTTTTTTCTCACCTCAGTTTTAAATGGCCTTCCCTTTATTCTAAGACTGTGGCCCCTGGTTCTGGACTCGCCCAACATTGGGAACATTTTTCCTGCATCTAGCTTGTCCAGACCTTTTATAATTTTATATGTTTCTATAAGATCCCCTCTCATCCTTCTAAACTCCAGTGAATACAAGCCTAGTCTTTTCAATCTTTCCTCATATGTCAGTCCCGCCATCCCAGGGATCAATCTCGTGAACCTACGCTGCACTGCCTCAATTACAAGGATGTCCTTCTTCAAATTGGGAGACCAAAACTGTACACAACTGTACTCCAGATGTGGTCTTACCAGGGCCCTATACAACTGCAGAAGAACCTCTTTACTCCTATACTGAAATCCTTTTGTTATGAAGGCCAACATGCCATTAGCTTTCTTCACTGCTTGCTGTACCTGCACGCCAACTTTCAGTGACTGGTGTACAAGGACACCCAGGTCTCGCTGCACCTCCCCCTTACCTAACCTAACTGCATTGACTTAATAATCTGCCTCCTTGTTTCTGCCGCCAAAGTAGATAACCTCACATTTATCTATATTATATTGCATCTGCCATGCATCTGCCCACTCACTCAACCTGTCCAGGTCACCCTGCAACCTCCTAACATCCACTTCACAGTTCACACTGCCACCCAGCTTTGTGTCATCCGCAAACTTGCTAGTGTTGCTTCTAATTCCCTCTTCCAAATCATTAATATATA
This sequence comes from Rhinoraja longicauda, assembly GCF_053455715.1. Lineage (NCBI taxonomy): Eukaryota > Metazoa > Chordata > Chondrichthyes > Rajiformes > Arhynchobatidae > Rhinoraja > Rhinoraja longicauda. The sequence continues at coordinate 26,517,043 of NC_135978.1, read as the reverse complement.
TGGTAAACAGTTGCGGCCCCAACACCGAGCCTTACGGCACTCCACTCGCCACTGCCTGCCATTCTGAAAAGGACCCGTTTATTCCTACTCTTTGCTTCCTGTCTGCCAACCAATTTTCTATCCATATCAACACCCTACCCCCAATACCATGTGCTCTAATTTTAGTCACCAATCTCCCGTGCGGGACCTTATCAAAGGCTTTCTGAAAGTCTAGATACACTACATCCACTGGCTCCCCTTTATCCATTTTTCTTGTCACGTCCTCAAAAAATTCCAGAAGATTAGTCAAGCATGATTTCCCTTTCATAAATCCATGCTGACTTGGACTTATCCTTTTACTGCTATCCAAATGCACCGTTATTACCTCTTTAATAATTGACTCCAGCATCTTTTCCACCACCGAAGTCAGGCTAACTGGTCTGTAATTCCCCGTTTTCTCTCTCGCTCCTTTCTTGAGAAGTGGGATAACATTAGCTATCCTCCAATCCACAGGAACTGATCTTGAATCTATTGAACATTGGAAAATGATCACCAATGCGCCCACTATTTCTAGAGCCACCTCCCTGAGGACTCTGGGATGCAGACCATCAGGCCCAGGGGATTTATCATCCTTCAGTCCCATTAGTCTACCCAATACTATTTCTCGCCTAATGAAAATTTATTTCAGTTCCTCTACCCCCCTAGATCCTCTGTCCTCCAGTACATCTGGGAGATTGTTTGTGTCTTCCTTAGTGAAGACTGATCCGAAGTACCTGTTCAACTCTTCTGCCATTTCCTTGTTACCCATAATAATTTCACCCGTGTCTGCCTTCAAGGGACCCACATTTGACTTTGCTACTCTTTTTCTCTTAACATATCTAAAGAAGCTTTTACTGTCCTTCTTTATATTCTTGGCCAGCTTCCCCTCGTACGTCATCTTTTCAGCCCGTATTGCCCGTTTTGTTACTTTCTGTTGTCCTATGAAAGTTTCCCAATCCTCTGGCTTCCCGCTACTCTTTGCTGTGTTATACATCTTTTCTTTTCGTTTTATTCCATCCCCAACTTCCCTTGTCAGCCACGGTTGCCTCTTTGGTTTTGGCTCAACAGCACCTTTTGTTTCTCAAGCCAGTCTGCCGCTCAGTGTGGTAACGTCTTCTTCCCCGACAGCTTCCAAGTGGATGAACCTGTTCTCAAGAGGTACAACGCCCGGGGACCTTTGCACTCCAAGTTTCCTTCCCTTTCTCACCGTCACCCACCTTCTCTCTTCCAGTACCTTCGCTGTAACAATCTCACTGTAGGACTTGTCGAGGAAAGACTCAGTTTCTCGAACAAACCCGAGGTCATCCACTTGCATCAAGTGCTACAATGCATCCAATGTGTACAAGTCCATACAATATTGTACACTGCATTACCCTGTGTGCAGGGTGCTACAAGTTACCCAGCATGTATACCATTGCCTCATAAATATGGTCCATGCAATACTGTACACAATGTGACCCTGTGTACAAGATATCCTATGCATATATCATTGCCTTATACTTCAGTACAGTGCATGCAATGTTGCACCCAGTATTCCGCTGCTTGCAGTGCATCTAATGTGTACATTGTTGCGTTATACTTCAATAAAGAGTGTGCAATACTGTAACCAATGACAACCGGTGTCCAGGTGAGGAACCCATCGTGGACATTCTTGCGTTTGTTGGCTTTTACTTAAATACAGCGCATGCAATAATGTATCTGGGGTGCTGCAATGCATCCAATTGTGTATAGTGCTGTGTTCATTCCTGCACTACTGATCTGGTCTCTCTGAGGCACTTATTCACAAAATGCTGGAGTAACTCAGCAGGTCAGGCAGCATCTCAGAAGAGAAGGAATGCTGCCTGACCTGCTGAGTTACTCCAGCATTTTGTGAATAAATACCTTCGATTTGTACCAGCATCTGCAGTTATTTTCTTATACTCTCTGAGGCACTACAGTACTTGCAAATGGAGAATGGGGTTGAGAGGGGGAGATAGATCAGCCATGACCGAATGGCGGAGTAGACTTGATGGGCCGAGTGGCCTAATTCTGCTCCTAGAACTTATGAACGTGTGCAATGTTGTATTTACACATGCAATCTCGTATCCAATGCATCTGAAGTTTTACGTATGTGTCCCCCTCTCCTCTCTCTTCCTCTCCTCTCTCCCCTTCCCTCTCTCTTCCTCTCCACTCTCTTCCTCTCCTCCCCCTCTCTCTTCCTCTCCCTCTCTCTCTCCTCTCCTCCCCCTCTCTCTTCCTCTCCCTCTCTCTCTCCTCTCCTCCCCCTCTCTCTTCCTCTCTCTCTCTCTCTCTCTCTCTCCCCTCCCTTCTCTCCTCTCTCTTCCACTCCTCTCACTTCCACTCCGTAATTTATGTACAGTGTTGTTTTTGTGGTGCTACAATGTGTCCGATGTTGTGTTTTGTACGTGCAATATTCTGTCAAGTGTGTCTGCAGAGCTACAATGTCTCCAAGGCTGTCTGTGTGTCTGTGACCTTGGTCCCAGTCTGTCTGTCTGTCTGTCTGTGGTGCTGCAATGAATGTATCCAACATGTCGATGATACTTTCAGTTAGTTGTTGTTGCCTTTGTAGCTGTAGTATTGTATCCACCGCACCCGGGGTGTTTCATGTGTCTAATATTGTATTTGTGTATACAACACTGTATCATATAAATGTAGGGTTGTTCAGGGGGCTACACCGTATATAATGTGGGATACAGTAGCGTGAATGTTGTGGAGCCTCAGTCTGCTACTGCCTCCTCTCCTCTCTCCCCTCTCTCCCCTTCCCTCTCTCCCCTTCCCTCTCTCCCCTTCCCTCTCTCCCCTCTCTCCCCTTCCCTCCTCTCCCCTCTCTCCCCTTCCCTCTCTCCCCTCTCTCCCCTTCCCTCCTCTCCTCTCTCCCCTCTCTCCCCTTCCCTCTCTCCCCTCTCTCCCCTTCCCTCTCTCCCCTCTCTCCCCTTCCCTCCTCTCCTCTCTCCCCTCTCTCCCCTTCCCTCCTCCCCTCTCCCCTTCCCTCTCTCTTCCTCTCTCCCCTTCCCTCCTCTCCTCTCCTCTCCTCTCCCTCTCTCTCTTCCTCTCCTCTCCTCTCTCTTCCACTCCCTCTCCCTCTCTCTTCCTCTCCTCCACCCCTCCCTCTCTCTTCCTCACTCCTCTCTCCCTCCCCTCTCTCTCCTCTCCCCTCCTCTCATCTCTCTTCCTCTCCTCTCCCTTCCACTCACACTTCCTCTCTCTCCCCTTCCCTCTCTCTTCCTCCTCTCCTCTCTCTTCCCCACTCCCCTCCCTTCCCTTCCCTCCCTCCCTCCTCTCCCCTCTCCTCCTTACCTTCCGCTCCTTGTCCTGGAAGGGCAGCAGCGGCCAGGGCATCTGCTCCACGAACTCCTGCCACGGTTTGAGCTCCTCGTCTGAGCTGACGAACACCACCTCCAGTTTGTCGCCGTTCTCGCCTTGCTTGAAGCGGCCGTAGAAGTCGGCGAGCGCCGCGTTGAACTGCTGGCAGGGAGCGCTCCAGCTGCAGCCGAAGTACAGGGCGAGCAGGCGGCCGTCGGAGCCGAGCGGCGAGCTCTCCACCTCGGCCTGGTGCCGGTCCGTCAGCCGCTCTCCCAGCAGCTCGCACAGCGGCCCGGCCATGGCGGCGGGAGAGCAGACAGAGGGGGGTCCGGAGAGAGCCTAGCCCAGCCCAGCCCAGCCCAGCCCAGCCTTCCCTCTCTCCCCTCCCACCCAGCCCAGCCTAGCCTAGCCCAGCCTTCACTCCCTCCCAGCCAGCCCGGGCAGTACCCCTCCCTCCCTCCCAGCCTTCCCTCCCCTCCCAGCCCAGCAGCCCAGCCTAGCCTAGCCCAGCCTTCACTCCCTCCCAGCCAGCCCGGGCAGTACCCCTCCCTCCCTCCCAGCCTTCCCTCCCTCCCAGCCCAGCAGCCCAGCCTAGCCTAGCCCAGCCTTCCCTCTCTCCCCTCCCACCCAGCCCAGCCTAGCCTAGCCCAGCCTTCACTCCCTCCCAGCCAGCCCGAGCAGTACCCCTCCCTCCCTCCCAGCCTTCCCTCCCTCCCTCCCAGCCTTCCCTCCCTCCCTCCCTCCCTCCCCTCCCAGCCCAGCAGCCCAGCCTAGCCTAGCCCAGCCTTCCCTCTCTCCCCTCCCACCCAGCCCAGCCTAGCCTAGCCCAGCCTTCACTCCCTCCCAGCCAGCCCGGGCAGTACCCCTCCCTCCCTCCCAGCCTTCCCTCCCTCCCTCCCCTCCCAGCCCAGCCCAGCCCAGCCTTCCCTCTCTCCCCTCCCACCCAGCCCAGCCTAGCCTAGCCCAGCCTTCACTCCCTCCCAGCCAGCCCGGGCAGTACCCCTCCCTCCCTCCCAGCCTTCCCTCCCTCCCTCCCAGCCTTCCCTCCCTCCCTCCCCTCCCAGCCCAGCAGCCCAGCCTAGCCTAGCCCAGCCTTCCCTCTCTCCCCTCCCACCCAGCCCAGCCTAGCCTAGCCCAGCCTTCCTTCCCTCCCTCCCTCCCTCCCAGCCAGCCCAGCCTAGCCCTCCCAGCCCGGGCTGTACCCCTCCCTCCCAGCCTTCCTTCCCTCCCTCCCTCCCAGCCAGCCCAGCCTAGCCCTCCCCGCCTTCCTTCCCTCCCTCCCCGCCCAGGACTGTGTGCAGCCTCGCCAAATCTCAGCACCAAATCTCACTGCTATTGGCCCCAGCACCGAATACCTCCTCAAACACTCACTCACTCCCCACCCACTCCCGTTCACAACTCTCACAGCTTCACCCAACACACTGCAGTATATAATCCGGGATACAGTATACACACATATCCAACACACATATACACACACACATATACAACAAACATATCCAACACACATATCCAACACACATATCCAACACACATATACACACACACATATACACACACACATATACACACACACATATCCGACACACATACCCGACACACATACCCGACACACATACCCGACACACATATACAAGTCAAGTCAAGTCAAGCCAATTTTATTTGTATAGCACATTTAAAAACAACCCACGTTGACCAAAGTGCTGTACATCCGATTAGGTTCCAATGGAAAAATTTTTTTTTTAAATGAAACATACAGTAGCACGCAAACATCCAACACACATCCAACACACACATCCAACACACACACACCCAACACACACATCCAACACACACATCCAACACACACATCCAACACACACATCCAACACACACATCCAACACACACATCCAACACACATATCCAACATGCATATCCAACACACACACATATCCAACACACACACATATCCAACATACATATTTATTCACAAAATGCTGGAGTAACTCAGTCTGAAGAAGGGTCTCGACCCGAAACGTCACCCATTCCTTCTCTCCCGAGATGCTGCCTGACCTGCTGAGTTACTCCAGCATTTTGTGAATAAATACCTTCGATTTGTACCAGCATCTGCAGTTATTTTCTTATCCAACACACATATCCTTACATGCAAACACATATGAACAACACATTCCTACATCCCAGAAACAGGTGTGTGCAGGAGTGCCTTTTCACGCACGCACACACACATTTATTTTACGGAGGTGTATACAATCATGGTACACAATTATAGAGTTACACAGCGTGGAAACACGCCCGACTTGCCCCCCCACACACACACCAACATGCCCCATCCACACTGGTCCCACTTGCCCACACACACACCAACATGGCCCACCCACACTGGTCCCACTTGCTCACACACACACACCAACATGCCCCATCCACACTGGTCCCACTTGCCCACACACACACCAACATGGCCCATCCACACTAGTCCCACTTGCCCACACACACACCAACATGCCCCATCCACACTGGTCCCACTTGCCCACACACACACACACCAACATGCCCCATCCACACTGGTCCCACTTGCCCACACACACACCAACATGGCCCACCCACACTGGTCCCACTTACCCTCCAAATAAGGAATGGGATTCTGTATAAATTTGGCAATGAATATCTGTATTGAATGAACGTATAACCCCCGGGAATGTCAGATGGAGTTTTGAAAGGAACATGTTTTGTAAATATTTATTTCTGGAAATAAAGAATTTTTTGATATTTAAACAAAAATATCCCTCCAAACCTGTTCTATCCGTGTAGCTTCGTAAACATTGTGATGCATCCTGCAATGGTTTAATAGTCACGTTATTGGTTGAATTGGTTGAAAGATGCAGTATGGAAACAGGCCCTTCTGCCCACCGAGTCCACGCTGACCATCGAACACCAGTTCACACTAGTTCTGTGCTATCCCACTTTCGCATCCACTCCCTACATGCGAGGGGTAATTTTACAGAACCCGATTAACCTACAAACCCACAGGTCTTTTGGGATGTGGGGGGAAACCGGAGCACCCGGAGAAAACCCGTGTGATCATGGGGAGAACATGCAAACTCCGCACAGACAGCACTCCAGGTGAGGATTGAACCCAGGTCTCTGGCGCTGTGAAGCAGTGGCTCTACCCGCTGCGCTGCCCACAAACCACCTTTGATTTAGGTTTATTATTATTGTCAAGTCATAAGGTCATAAGGAATGGGAGCAGAATAAGGCCAATCAGCCCATCAAGTCTACGCCATTCAATCATGGCTGATCTATCTCTCCCTCCTGACCCCATTATAGACAATAGACAATAGACAATAGGTGCAGGAGTAGGCCATTCAGCCCTTCGAGCCAGCACCGCCATTCAATGCGATCATGGCTGATCACTATCAATCAGTACCCCGTTCCTGCCTTCTCCCCATACCCCCTCACTCCGCTATCCTTAAGAGCTCTATCCAGCTCTCTCTTGAAAGCATCCAACGAACTGGCCTCCACTGCCTTCTGAGGCAGAGAATTCCACACCTTCACCACCCTCTGACTGAAAAAGTTCTTCCTCATCTCCGTTCTAAATGGCCTACCCCTTATTCTCAAACTGTGGCCCCTTGTTCTGGACTCCCCCAACATTGGGAACATGTTATCTGCCTCTAATGTGTCCAATCCCCTAATTATCTTATATGTTTCAATAAGATCCCCCCTCATCCTTCTAAATTCCAGTGTATACAAGCCCAATCGCTCCAGCCTTTCAACATACGACAGTCCCGCCATTCCGGGAATTAATCTAGTGAACCTACGCTGCACGCCCTCCATAGCAAGAATATCCTTCCTCAAATTTGGAGACCAAAACTGCACACAGTACTCCAGGTGCGGTCTCACCAGGGCCCGGTACAACTGTAGAAGGACCTCTTTGCTCCTATACTCAACTCCTCTTGTTACGAAGGCCAACATTCCATTGGCTTTCTTCACTGCCTGCTGAACCTGCATGCTTCCTTTCATTGACTGATGCACTAGGACACCCAGATCTCGTTGAACTCCCCCTCCTCCTAACTTGACACCATTCAGATAATAATCTGCCTTTCTATTCTTACTTCCAAAGTGAATAACCTCACACTTATCTACATTAAACTGCATCTGCCATGTATCCGCCCACTCACACAACCTGTCCAGGTCACCCTGCAGCCTTATTGCATCTTCCTCACAATTCACACTACCCCCCAACTTAGTATCATCTGCAAATTTGCTAATGGTACTTTTAATCCCTTCGTCTAAGTCATTAATGTATATCGTAAATAGCTGGGGTCCCAGCACCGAACCTTGCGGTACCCCACTGGTCACTGCCTGCCATTCCGAAAGGGACCCATTTATCCCCACTCTTTGCTTTCTGTCTGTTAACCAATTTTCTATCCATGTCAGTACCCTACCCCCAATACCATGTGCCCTAATTTTGCCCACTAATCTCCTATGTGGGACCTTGTCGAAGGCTTTCTGAAAGTCGAGGTACACCACATCCACTGACTCTCCCTTGTCAATTTTCCTAGTTACATCCTCAAAAAATTCCAGTAGATTTGTCAAGCATGATTTCCCCTTCGTAAATCCATGCTGACTCGGAACGATCCCGTTACTGCTATCCAAATGCTCAGCAATTTCGTCTTTTATAATTGACTCCAGCATTTTCCCCACCACTCCTGCCTTCTTCCCATAGCCTCGGACACCTGTACTAATCAATAATCTATCTATCTCTGCCTTAAAAATATCCACTGACTTGGCCTCCACAGCCTTCTGTGGCAAAGAATTCCACAGATTCACCACCCTCTGATTAAAGAAATTCCTCCTTATCTCCTTCCTAAAAGAACGTCCTTTAATTCTAAGGCCATGACCTCTAGTCCTTGACTCTCCAACACACATCTCCTTACATGCAAACACACATGAACAACACATTCCTACATCCCAGAAACAGGTGTGTGCAGGAGTGTCTTTTCACACACACACACATTTATTTTACACACAAAGTGCTGGAGTAACTCAGCGGGTCAGGCAGCATCTCTGGAGAGAAGGTATAGGTGACGTTTCGGGTCGAGACCCTTCTTCAGACTGAGAGTCAGGGGTCACCCTGAAGTCGGGTCTCGATTCGAAACGTCACCTATTCCTTTTCTCCAGAGATGCTGCCTGACCCGCTGAGTTACTCCAGCACTTTGTGTCTATCTTCGGTTTAAACCAGCGCCTGCAGTTCCTTCCTGCGCATTTATGTTACACACCACATGGATGGAATGCAGCTTTCTCGATGAACTGTCCTGACTTTACAGTGACCCCCCCCCCCCCCCACGCCATGCACCAACAATGCTGCAACGGATGGGCGGCTGTGGGGAGGGAAGGCTCCACAGTTACCAGGGCAACGGCAGACCAGTGGCCAGAGGGTGGGAAGCAATGGGCCACGTCTCACAACCATCAGCCATAAATCACACACAGCCCACACCCTCTCACACACACTCCACACCCACACTCACACACATTCCACACTCACACTCACACTCACACACACTCCACACCCACACTCACACACATTCCACACTCACACTCACACACACTCCACACCCACACTCACAACCGTCAGCTATAAATCACACACAGAGCCCACACCCTCACACACACACACACACACACACACACACACACACACACACACACACACACACACACACACACACACACACACGCACACACACACACATGCACACACTCTCACATGCACACACACACTCTCACACACACACACACTCACACACACACACACACACGCACACACACACGCACATGCACACACACACGCACACTCACACACGCACACGGACATGCACACGCACACGCCCGCACACGCACGCACACGCACACACACACATATACATACACACATGCACACTCACACACACACATATACACACACATGCACACATATACACACATACATGCACACTCACACACACACATATACACACACATATACTCACACACACACTCTCTCACACACACACACACAAATACACACACACACACACACACACACACACACACACACACACACACACACACACACACACACACACACACACACACACACACACACACACACACGATCCGTGATGGGCCATGTCCTGGGCAAGAGCCTTGCCTAAGCACAGCTTCCAGGAGAGGGAGAAAAAGTCATTGTGTGAGACAGATAAAGATACATTGTAGAAACAGGCCCTTCGGCCCATTGAGTCCACACTGACCATCAACTGGCCATTCAAAGCAGAAGGGTGTGATGGAAGGGTGACAGAACAGTTAACCAATTAAACATTTTAACCCTAAAATTTCATTTTATAGAAAAACACACACACACACACACACACACACACACACACACACACACACACACACACACACACACACACACACACACACATATATATATATATATATATATACACACATGTATATAGCTTCTCTTTTTCACGCTACAAACAGCTTACAATGGCCTGTTTCCTTTATCATCGTTACTTTTTTGCGTATCTTTCATTCATTGTTCTTTATCTCTCTACATCATCGTCTATATCTCTCGTTTCCCTTATTCCTAACCAGTCTGATGAAGGGTCTCGACCTGAAATGTCACCCATTCCTTCTCGATGCTGCCTGTCCTAGTGAGTTACTCCAGCTTTTTGTGTCTATCTTATTATTATGTGTGTGTGTGTATGTGTATGTGTGTATGTGGGTGGGTGTGTGTGTGTGTGTGTGTGCGTGTGTGTGTGTGTGTGTGTGTGTGTGTGTGTGTGTGTGTGTGTGTATGTGTGTGTGTGTGTGTGTGTGTGTGTGTGTGTGTGTGTGTGTGTGTGTGTGTGTGTGTGTGTGTGTGTGTGTAGTTTTGTTTTATTAATTATATAATATATATAATAATTTTAACACTAATCTAATCCAACTTTATTCTCTCCAAATTGTTATCCATTCACCTGTCACCTCCACACCAGAGGCAGAGGGGCAATTAACCTACAAACCCGCGCCTCTTTGGGATGTGGGAGAAAACCGGAGCACCCGGAGGAGACCCACGTGGTCTCAGGGAGAACGTGCAAACTCCACACAGACATTCCACTCTGCTTATCTCATCCACGAGGGGGGTCGGAAGAAAGTGGTGCAGCGGGTAGAGCCGCTGCTTCTCAGTGCCAGAGACCCGGGTTCAATCCTGACCTCGGAGTGCTGTCTGCGTGGAGTTTGCACGTTCTCCCCGTGACTAGAGTGGGTTTCCTCCGGGTGCTCCGGTTTCCCCTCACATCCCAAAGACATGTGGGTTGGTAGGTTAATTGGCCCTCTGTAAATATTCCCTAGTGTTGGGGAATGCAGGGTGAATAATACAGGATAATGCAGGATTAATTGGGTGGTGAACACAGAATCGATGGGCCAAAGGGCCTGATTACATGCTGAATGCTTCCATGGCTCTGAGCTTCCTACAGCTGTTCCTATTATTTCCCATGTTGGAACATGTTAAAGTGGCTGCATTTCCGTAGCGCCTCCAATGTTATCCCAATGCACTAGGTCAGATGCTCCTGGGTCAAGGCTGCTTCCCAGATTCACCTCCCCCCACCATCACTCCCTCCCCCCACCATCACTCCCTCCTCACCATCACTCCCTCCCCCACCATTACTCCCTCCCCCCACTATCACTCCCTCCCCCCACCATCACTCCCCCCCCCCCACCCCCCACCATCACTCCCTCCCCTCCACCGTCCTTCCACGCTTAACCTGGATGTGAGCTCGTGCATGGTGCCCCTCCAAGTCTGTGGGCTGGAGCGGGCTCTACAGTGGGTGAGTGAATGTGTCTCAGACATCCTGTGCTCAGACCCCACCCTGTCCAAGGGCTTTCGTAGAGTCACACCGCGTGGAAACGGGCCCTTCGGCCCAACTTGCCCTCGACGTCCAACAGAGATGCTGCTGAGTTATCCAGCATAAAGTCATACCAGCATAAGTCATACAGCATTGAAACACGCCCAACTTGCCCATGCAAACCAACGTGCCCCATCGACACTAGTCCCATCTGCCTGCATTTGGCCCAAATCACTCTAAACAATTTCTGTCCAAGTACCTGTCCAAATGTTTTTTAAACGTTGCGATAGTACCTGCATTAAATACCTCCACCGGCAGCTTGTTCCATACACCCACTACCCTTTGTGTAACAAAATGTTTCCCCTCAGGTTCCTATTACATCTTTCCCCTCTCACCTGAAACCAATGTCCTCTGGTTCTCAATCCCCCCACTCTGGGTGAGAGAGTATGCATTTACCCTTTCTATTTCCCTCTATGAGGTCACCCCTCATTCTCCTGCGTTCCAAGGAGTAAAGTCCGAGCCTGCTTAACCTCTCCCTAAAGCTCAGGCCCCCCGAGTCCTGGAAACATGCTCATAAGTCTTCCCTTGCACCCTTTCTAGCTAAACAACATCTTTCCAATAACATGGTAGCCAACACGGAACACAACACTCCAGATGTGACCTCACCAATGTCTTGCACAGCTGTGACATGACCTCCCAACCTCTACACTCAATACTCTGACAGATGGAGGCCGAAAGCCTCCTTTAAATGCCTCCAGTGGTCACAGTCCAAGAAAGGTTCTGTGTGTGCGAAGGAACTGCAGATGCTGGTTCAAACCGAAGATCGACACAAAAAGCTGGAGTAACTCAGCGGATCAGACAGCACCATCTCTGGAGGGAGGGAAGTGGTGACGTTTTGGGTTGAGTTATGCAATTTTAAAAATTTAAAAACTAGATTTAATTAAAAGGGTATTGCAATAGCAAGTAATAATTGGAGGCATTAACCGAAGGTAGAGTACTTAACTTTCTGCACTGGAAACGATCCAAGTGGATGACGTACTGTCGAATGAGTTATTCCTGGGATATTTAATGTTTTGCACTGGGAATGATCCAGCTCAATTAGTTATGGCTGGGATGCTGGAAGCACAGTGTGATCCCAGGAGCACCAAGGAGCTAATGATTAGCTTGTGGGAAAGATTCATGGAGACTTGGTCGCATGAGTTAAGAACTGGCTGGCTTACTCGCAGAAGGCAGAGACTTGCGGTGGAATGTGGTGATTCTGCCACCTACCAGGATGCTGCCTGGATTAGGGGGCGTTAGCCACAAGCAGAGGTTTAGACAAACTTTGGATTGTTTTCCCTTGAACGTTGCAGTTTGAGGCGAGACCTGATAGAAGTAAATAAAACTTTGAGAGGCACAGCTCGGGTAGACAGTCAGAATCTTCCCCCCCCCCCCCCCCCCCCCCCCCCGGGTGGAAATGTCAAAGACTAGAGGGCATTGAGTCAGAGTCATGGAGTGATCCAGTGTGGAAACAGGCCCTTCAGCCAAACCTGCCCACACCGGCCAACGATGTCCCAGCTACACTAGTCCCACCTGCCTGCGTTTAAATTTAGATTTAGAGATACAGCGCAGAAACAGGCCCTTCGGCCCACCGGGTCCGCACCGCCCAGCGATCCCCGCACACTAACACTATCCTACACCCACTAGGGACAATTTTTTACATTTGCCCAGCCAATTAACCTACATACCTGTACGTCTTTGGAGTGTGGGAGGAAACCGAAGATCTCGGAGAAAACCCATGCAGGTCACGGGGAGAACGTACAAACTCCGTACAGATCGAACCTGAGTATCCGGTGCTGCATTCGCTGTAAGGCACCGTGCCACCCACTGCCCCTGCCTTTGATCCATATCCCTCCAAACCTGTCCTAACCATGTACCTGTCTAACTGTTTCTTAAACGTTGGGATAGTCCCAGCCTCAACTACCTCCTCTGGCAGCTCGTTCCATACACCCACCACCCTTTGTGTGAAAAAGTTACCTCTCAGATTCCTATTAAATCTTTTCCCTTTCACCTTAAACCGATGTCCTCTGGTCCTCGATTCGCCTACTCTGGGCAAAAGACGCTGCGCATCTACTCGATCTATTCCTCTCTTGATTTTATACACCCCTATAAGATCACCCCTCAACCTCCTGCACTCCATGGAATAGAGACCCAGCTTGCTCAACCTCTGCCTAAAGCTCACACCCTCTGGTCCTGGCAACATCCTCGTGAATCTTCTCTGTACCCTTTCCAGCTTGACATCATCTTTCCAATGACATGGTGGCCAGAACTGAACACAATGCATAGCTTTGAGGTGAGAGAGGCGAAGTTTCAAGGGGATGTGAGGAGCAAGTTTTTGTACGCAGAGTGATGGGTGCCTGGAACACGCTGCCAGGGGGCAGTGGTGGAGGTAGACGCAATAGTGGTGTTGAGGCTTTTAGATATGCAGGGAACGGAGGGATATGGATCATGCAGAGGAGATTAGTTTATCTTGGCATCATGTTCAGATTGGACATTGTGGGGCGAAGGTGCTGTCTTTTGTTCTAAGATCTATAATGGCAGTACACTTTGTCCGTCGTTTAGAAAGGGCCAGATTAGAATTGAGGTTGGGCATTGGTGGTGATTCTGCTTCAGGCTAGTATCTGCTTAGCATCAGCTTAGATTTTGTGCTCAAGTCAATTTTGTGAACCCTCTTAGGCAGTTGAAAGGAGTGCCACGGTGGCACAGAGGTGGAGTTGCAGCCGCACAGCGCCAGAGACCCTGGTTCGAGTTTGTACGTTCTCCCTGTGACCGCGTGAGTTTTCTCCGGGTGCTCTGGTTTCCTCCCACATGTACAGGTTTGTCGGCTAAATGGCCTAGGTAAAAAATAATTGTTCCCAGTGTGGAGGATAGGGCTGGCGTACGGGGTGATCGCTGGTCGGCCCGGACTCGGTGTGCCAAAGTACCTGTTTCCGCGCCTTATCTGTAAACTTTAAAGTCGAAACTCGAATCAAGTCAAGTTTATTGCCATCTGCACAAGTACAGTGAAGTACAGGTACAATGAAAATCTCGCTGTCAATACAATAGACAATAGACAATAGGTGCAGGAGGAGGCCATTCGGCCCTTCGAGCCAGCATTCAATGTGATCATGGCTGATCATTCTTAATCAGCACCCCGTTCCTGCCTTCTCCCCATACCCCCTGACTCCGCTATCCTGAAGAGCTCTATCTAGCTCTCTCTTGAATGCATTCAGAGAATTGGCCTCCACTGCCTTCTGAGGCAGAGAATTCCTGGTAATACCCGGTAGTAATTAGTTTAGTTTAGTTGAGTTTATTGTCACGTGTACCGAGGTACAGTGAAAAGCTTTTGTTGCGTGCTAACCATTCAGCGGAAAGACAATACATGATCACAATTGAGCTGTCCACAGCAATGTGACCACGATCAATGTTTCTACTCTTGTGGCAACATGCCATTGTAACTAATCCCATCGCTCTCTTCCCAATTCTAGTGGAGGGTGGTCAACACGAATCATTAACTTTGCTTCTCTCTCCGCAGATGCTACCTGACCAGCTGAGTGCTTCCTGCCTTTTTTAAAAAAATGTCACATTAGGTAAAGCAAACATGGGATTCGTGGGGGAGGGAGGTAATGATACTACAATTGGACGGTCATTGAAATTATTAAGCTGCTTTAACACCAAGTTTATGCTTCCAATTCAGAGCATCTCAGAGACATTTAAACTTGCCCAATGCCGCCACCAACTGGCCGACTCTGGTAACTGCCGATGTAAAGACTAATTGTTGAAAACACTACAATGAAATCATATATATAGTATAAGAAAATAACTGCAGATGCTGGTACAAATCGAAGGTATTTATTCACAAAATGCTGGAGTAACTCAGCGGGTCAGGCAGCATCTCGGGAGAGAAGGAATGGGCGACGTTTCGGGTCGAGACCCTTCTGCAGACTTCTTCAGAATGAAATCATAAGTCATGGAGTCAGGCAACAAAGCTGGGGTAACTGAGCGGGTCAGGCAGCATCGCTGGGGAACGTGGACTGGTGAAGCTTCGGGTCGGGACCCTTCTTCAGACCTGAAGGCCACCATTCTGAAACATCACCTATATTCTCCGTCCGGGTGCTCCGGTTTCCTCCCACATCCCAAAGATGTTCAGGTTTGTAGGTTAATTGGCTTTGGTAAGATTGTAAATTGTCCCTAGTGCGTGCAGGATAGTCCTAGTGTGAGTGGGCGATTGTTGGTTGGTGTGGACTCAGTGGGCCAAAGGGCCGGTTTCCACACTGTGTGTGTCTCTAAACTGAACTTGCCCACGTCCCTCACCCCTGGTGTGTTGGACCCCACCTCAGAAACAATCACACATCCTGGGCCCACAGTGCAGTCCCTTCACTGGCCTCCTCTCCAGGAGCATTTATACTGACAACCGGACCTGTGAGCCATCTTACCCTTCAAGGAGTGTTTTTGTCGGCACTGGGCCTGTACTCGCTGGAGTTTAGAAGAATGAGGGGGGGGGACCTCATTGAAACGTGCAGAATAGTGAAAGGCTTGGATAGAGTGGATGTGGAGAGGATGTTTCCACTTGTGGGAGAGTCGAGGACTAGAGGTCACAGCCTCAGAATTAAAGGACGTTCTTTTAGGAAGGAGGTGAGGAAGAATTTCTTTAGTCAGAGGGTGGCGAATCTGTGGAATTCTTTGCCACAGAAGGCTGTTGGGGCCACGTCAGTGGATATTTTTAAGGCAGAGATACATAGATTCGTGATTAGTACGGGTGTCAGAAGTTACGGGGAGAAGGCAGGTGAATGGGGTTAGGATGGAGAGATAGATCAGCCACGATTGAATGGCAGAGTAGGCTTGATGGGCCGAATGGCCTAATTCTACTCCTATTCCTTATGACTTTAGGAGTATGTAAACATCATTAGACACTGCAGGAACAAATCGTTCGGTGTACAGACTAGAGGCTGTAGGTTTGAGGTATGAGAGGAAAGATTTAACAGCAACCTGAGAGGCAACTATTTCACTGCCTCAACTATATGGAATGAGCTGCCAGAGGAAGTAGTTTTAGTTTAGTTTAGTTTAGAGATACAGCATGGAAACAGGCCCTTCGGCCCACCAGGTCTGTGCCGACCAGTGATCACCTCGTGTCCTAACACTAGTCCCACACAACAGGGACAATTTACAATTTTTACCAAAGCCAAATTAACCTACAAATCTGCACGTCTTTAGAATGTGGGAGGAAACCGGAGCACCTGGAGAAAACCCACGCGGTCACAGGGAGAATGTGCAAGCTCCATACAGACAGCACCCACTGTCAGGATTGAACTGGGATCTCTGTCATAGAAACATAGAAAACAGAAAATAGGTGCAGGAGTAGGCCATTCGGCCCTTCGAGCCTGCACCGCCATTCAATATGATCATGGCTGATCATCCAACTCAGTATCCTGTACCTGCCTTCTCTCCATACCCCCTGATCCCTTTCGCCACAAGGGCCACATCTAACTCCCTCTTAAATATAGCCAATGAACTGGCCTCAACTACCCTCTGTGGCAGAGAATTCCACAGATTCACCACTCTCTGTGTGAAAAAAAACTTTCTCATCTCGGTCCTAAAAGACTTCCCCCTTATCCTTAAACTGTTCTGGACTTCCCCAACATCGGGAACAATCTTCCTGCATCTAGCCTGTCCAACCCCTTAAGAATTTTATATGTTTCAATAAGATCCCCCCTCAATCTTCTAAATTCCAGCGAGTACAAGCCGAGTCTATCCAGTCTTTCTTCATATGAAAGTCCTGCCATCCCAGGAATCAATCTGGTGAACCTTCTCTGTACTCCCTCTATGGCAAGAATGTCTTTCCTCAGATTAGGAGACCAAAACTGTACGCAATACTCCAGGTGTGGTCTCACCAATGCCCTGTACAACTGCAGCAGAACCTCCCTGCTCCTATACTCAAATCCCCTCGCTATGAATGCCAACATACCATTCGCTTTCTTCACTGCCTGCTGCACCTGCATGCCTACTTTCAATGACTGGTGTACCACGACACCCAGGTCTCGTTGCATCTCCCGTTTTCCTAATCGGCCACCATTCAGGTAATAGTCTGCTTTCCTGTTCTTGCCACCAAAGTGGATAACCTCACATTTATCCACATTATACTGCATCTGCCATGCATTTGCCCATTCACCTAACCTATCCAAGTCACCTTGCAGCCTCCTAGCATCCTCCTCACAGCTAACACTGCCCCCCCAGCTTTGTGTCATCCGCAAACTTGGAGATGTTGCATTCAATTTCCTCGTCTAAATCATTAATATATATTGTAAATAGCTGGGGTCCCAGCACTGAGCCTTGCGGTACCCCATTAGTCACTGCCTGCCATTCTGAAAAGGACCCGTTTATTCCTACTCTTTGCTTCCTGTCTGCCAGTCAGTTCTCTATCCACATCAATACTGAACCCACAATACCGTGTGCTTTAAGTTTGCATACTAATCTCTTATGTGGGACCTTGTCGAAAGCCTTCTGGAAGTCCAGATATAACACATCGACTGGTTCTCCCTTATCCACTCTACTAGTTACATCCTCGAAAAACTCTATAAGAATCGTCAGACATGATTTACCTTTCATAAATCCATGCTGACTTTGTCCAATGATTTCACCACTTTCCAAATGTAATGCTATCACATCTTTAATAACTGACTCTAGCATTTTCCCCACTACCGATGTTAGACTAACTGGTCTGTAATTCCCCGTTTTCTCTCTCCCTCCCTTTTTAAAAAGTGGGATTACATTAGCTACCCTGTAGTCCTCAGGAACTACTCCAGAATCTAAAGAGTTTTGAAAAATTATCACAAATGCATCCACTATTTCTGGGGCTACTTCCTTAAGCATTCTGGGATGCAGCCTATCAGGCCCTGGGGATTTATCGGCCTTTAATCCATTCAATTTACCTAACACCACTTCCCGACTAACCTGGATTTCACTCAGTTCCACCATCTCATTTGACCCCTGGTCCCCTGCTATTTCCGGCAGATTATTTATGTCTTCCTTAGTGAAGACAGAACCAAAGTAGTTATTCAATTGGTCTGCCATGTCCTTCTTCCCCATGAGCAATTCACCTGTTTCCGACTGCAAGGGACTTACATTTGTTTTAACTAATCTTTTTCTCTTCACATATCTATAAAAGCTTTTGCAGTCAGTTTTTATGTTCCTTGCCAGTTTCCTTTCATAATCTATTTTCCCTTTCCTAATTAAGCCCTTTGTCCTCCTCTGCTGGACTCTGAATTTCTCCCAGTCCTCTGGTAGGCTGCCTTTTCTTGCTAATCTGTATGCTTCATCTTTTGTTTTGATACTATCCCTAATTTCCCTTGTTAGCCACGGATGCACTACCTGCCCTGATTTATTCTTTTGCCAAACTGGGATGAACAATTGTTGTAGTTCATCCATGCGGTCTTTAAATGCCTTCCATTGCATATCCACCGTCAACCCTTTAAGTATCAATTGCCAGTCTATCTTGGCCAATTCACGTCTCATACCCTCAAAGTTACCTTTCTTTAAGTTCAGAACCGTTGTTTCTGAATTAACTATGTCACTCTCCATCCTAATGAAGAACTCAACCATATTATGGTCACTCTTGCCCAAGGGGCCACGCACATCAAGACTGCTAACTAACCCTTCCTCATTACTCAATACCCAGTCTAGAATAGCCTGCTCTCTCGTTGGTTCCTCTACATGTTGGTTTAGAAAACTATCCCGCATACATTCCAAGAAATCCTCTTCCTCGGCACCTCTGCCAATTTGATTCACCCAATCTATATGTAGATTGAAGTCACCCATTATAACTGTTTTACCTTTGTTGCACGCATTTCTAATTTCCTGTTTGATGCCATCCCCAACTCTACTACTACTGTTAGGTGGCCTGTACACAACTCCCACTAGCATTTTCTGCCCCTTAGTGTTTCGCAGCTCTACCCATATCGATTCCACATCCTCCAAGCTAATGTCCTTCCTTTCTATTGTCTTAATCTCCTCTCTAACCAGTAACGCTACCCCACCTCCTTTTCCTTTCTGTCTATCCCTCCTGAATATAGAATATCCCTGGATGTTGAGCTCCCAGCCTTGGTCACCCTGGAGCCATGTCTCCGTAATCCCAACTATATCATAATCATTAATAACTATCTCCACATTTAATTCATCCACCTTATTACGTATACTCCTTGCATTGAGCCACAAAGCCTTCAGGCTTGTTTTTACAACTCTCTTACCCCTTATACAATTATGTTGAAAAGTGGCCCTTTTTGATTTCTCCCTGGATTTGTCTGCCTGCCACTTTTACTTTTCACCTTGCTACCTATTGCTTCTACCCTCATTTTACACCCATCTGTCTCTCTGTTCATGCTCCCATCCCCCTGCCACATTAGTTTAAATCCTCCCCGACAGCACTAGCAAACACTCCCCCTAGGACATTGGTTCCATTCCAGCTCAGGTGCAGACCGTCCTGTTTGTACTGGTCCCACCTCTCCCAGAACTGGTTCCAATGTCCTAGAAATTTGAATCCCTCCCCCTTGCACCATTTTTCAAGCCACGTATTCATCTGAAATATCCTCCTATTTCTACTCTGACTAGCACGTGGCACTGGTAGTAATCCAGAGATTATTACCTTTGAGGTCCTACTTTTAAGTTTATCTCCTAGCTCCCTAAATTCACCTTGTAGGACCTCATCCCGTTTTTTACCCATATCGTTGGTGCCAATGTGCACCACGACAACTGGCTGTTCACCCTCTCCCTCCAGAATGTTCTGCAGCCGCTCAGAGACATCCTGACCCTTGCACCAGGGAGGCAACATAATAATAATAATAATAATAATATATTTATTTTATATAGCGCCTTATCACATGCTCAAAGCGCTTTACAAATACATTTAACATACCATCCTGGAGTCTCGTTTGCGGCCGCAGAAACGCCTATCTATTCCCCTTACAATTGAATCCCCCTATTACTATAGCCCTTCCACTCTGTGAGGCAGCAACTCTACCGCTGCACCACCACGCCACCCCACTAGTGTAGTTGAGCCAGGTATTGTAACAACATTAACAAGATTTGGACAGGTAGAAACATAGAAACATAGAAACATAGAAACTAGGTGCAGGAGTAGGCCATTCAGCCCTTCGAGCCTGCTGATCATGGCTGATCATCCAGCTCAGTAACCTGTACCTGCCTTCTCTCCATACCCCCTGATCCCTTTAGCCACAAGGGCCACATCTAACTCCCTCTTAAATATAGCCAATGAACTGGCCTCAACTACCTTCTGTGGCAGAGAATTCCACAGATTCACCACTCTCTGTGTGAAAAAAAAACGTTCTCATCTCGGTCCTAAAAGACTTCCCCCTTATCCTTAAAACTGTGACCCCTTGTTCTGGACTTCCCCAACATCGGGAACAATCTTCCTGCATCTGGCCTGTCCAACCCCTTAAGAATTTTGTAGTTTCTGTAAGATCCCCCCTCAATCTTCTAAATTCCAGCGAGTACAAGCCGAGTATATCCAGTTGGATAGGGGATGGTTTAAAAGGAAGATAACAAAAAAGCTGGAGTAACTCAGCAGGTCAGGCAGCATCTCTGGAGAGAAGGAATGGGTGACGTTTCGGGTCGCGACCCTTCTTCAGACTTCAGGTTTAAAGGTTATGGGTTAAACACAGATAAATGGGCTGGTTACGTTGAGCACCTTGGTCAGCATGGATACGTCGGGCCGAAGGGCCCATCTCCACGCTACATGACTCTATGACTCTGCAAAATATCTAGGAACAACTGAGGGCAAAGTTTGTACCAAGTGTGATTGCGATTTCTGCGAAACTCCAACTTATAACGAGTTACATAATAAAGAGAGAATTATTAACTTTGATTAGATTTTCAATGTCTCATGAAAAGATGCCGGTGAGATTTAGTGCTTGGTAAGTTAATCCCCCACTTAACTGTTGTGCCATCACCTGGGAGCCAGCTCCAATGATCATAACAAGCAATGCCCCAACTCTGTACCTGCTACAGCCCCGAACACAACACTGATATGGGCCAAACGCAGGCAATGGAATGAGCTGGCGAAGGACACCTTGGTCAGCATGGAGAGAATGGGCCGAAGGACCTGTTTCCGTGGTGACATCCTCACTGGAGAAAAATTATAACGTTGTTGGGTTGGGGGGTGCGATTAAGATCAGTCCGATGTCCCCCTTGTCATGCAGAACGAGTGATTGGAAGCATGACGAACTTTAGTTAAAGTCACTCTTTGCAATGGTTGGGTGAGGGGTGCAAAGTTTAAAGGAGATGTACGGGACAGGTTTTTTTACAGAGGGGGTGTGGGTGCCTGGAAGGTGCCGCCAGGGGAGGTGGTGGAGGCAGATACTATTGGAGAGGCGCGGGGTGGTTATGTGCAGGCAGTTACTAATTGGGGTCTTGGCATCATGTTCAGCACAGACATTGTGGGCCGAAGGGCCTGTTCCTGTACTGAACTGTTCTATGACCGGCACCTAAAGGGGAGTGCTGATCGATCTCATTGATTGATACCTTCCTTGAGAATAGCAGCCAAATGTTGTGAGATTATTAATGGGTACGGTCTGGGTTATGCCCACTACTCTCTGCGATTTCTTGCGGTCTTGGATGGAGCTGTTCCCAAACCATGCTGTGATGCGTCCCGATAAAATGCATCTGTGGAAGTTGGTGAGAGTTGTCGGGCACGTACCGAACTTCCAACCTTATTCGTTATTATTATTACTGTATGTTAAGACGGTGCCTAAAATGTTATGCCCCTCGAGTACATATTAGTAAAAAATTAACTGCAGATGCTGGTACAACTCGAAGGTATTTATTTCACAAAATGCTGGAGTTACTCAGCAGGTCAGGCAGCATCTCAGGAGAGATAGAATGGGTGACGTTTCGGGTCGAGACCCCATCTTCAGACTGATGTCAGGGGGGGCGGGACAAAGGAAGGATATAGGTGGAGACAGGAAGATAGAGGGAGAACTGGGAAGGTACATATTCAGTGTGATCTACCATTCCTCCACTCTTGTACTTAAGTACGATTGTGCCCGTGTACAATAGGATTTGTACTGAATTGTATGCAAAAAAGGAATTTCACTGTACCAAGTGACAATAAAATACCATTGAACTATTGGTAAACCTGCTACTTGAGGCGGGACACGAGTGTCAAGCAAAGCCAATGAAGCGGGACTCGTGTCAAGCGAACTTTTCTTCATCCCTCAAGCACCATACAGCTCCCCAAACCCCCAACCAGTTCAATTCCCCCTGGAACTCCACTATCCTCCCCATTCCAAGCTCCGTGACCCCACCCCCTGAGCCGAGGGTTTCGCACCATGCATGGCTCACCACCAGGGACCGCCACATCTACTGACTAAAGCTCTT